>NW_008614274.1:0-2877 GCF_000691845.1 Merops nubicus | reverse complement strand
TTGCCTGCTGACACACAGGAGCTTGCTAGAAGGACGTTCTCATAAACAAAGTGTTGCAGACCATGTTATCATCCAGCTCATGTTTTTTTCTAGATTTCAGGGTAGGTGTAGCTCATAATACAGAATATTTTCTAGTGAGACTAGGGTGTAAAGAAGCCCAGTAAGGCTACAAAACCCAGAAAAACTTGGGAGATACTCAGCAGCTACAGCAATTTCCTACTTATCCTGAAAAAGTAAGACATTATAGTTTTGAACATGTCTGAAAAATATATAAATGTAGCTAGTCTTTACTTTCTGTTTGCCTTGAATCAAACCAACAAAATCTTTAATGTTATGATGAACTTTTTGCCTTTCATTTTAATTAGTAATGTGATATTGATATGATTGTTTTGGCAACACATTCAGGGGTTGTTTAAATTTTTAGTTATTTTAACTACTAATTGTCCAACATCCTTGCTCCCACAAAAAAAAAAAAAAAAAGGTATCAATATCCTATATATTTTTTATCATTTATAATTTATGGTCAGGCAGTGTATCATTACCTTTCAGTGATGGATGCAGCAGTCAATCAAATTATTCCTTTTCATTTAAAATTTAATAGTCCATTCAGAGTGGTAAAATAACTGGTGGCTTTGTCATGTGGGAGATTCATAGACAAATTCCTCACTCTTTGTTATTCAGGACTCAGTCTCACTTCCTTCCCCCTCCCCCACACCCACCATTTTCTGAATAAGAATTTTGTGCTGAACCTGAGAAGACTTTCCATATTAATGTTTCATCAACTCCACATCTTTCCACATAAAACTGGTATTTTGTTTCAGCAGCTGGCACTTTCTTCGACAAAAATGTTTTGCTGCAAAATTCCATACAGCTTTACTGCTGAATTTCAGGTAACCAAACTCTCTGATTAAGAATTATGGTTATGAAACTAATCAGACCTTAATTGTTAGTAAATTATTCACAAATAGTGTTGATTTTAGAGTTGGGGTTTTTTGATTATTCAGAACTATGCAGCAATTCAGTCACTAGAGAGAAGAGTCTGTCCTATAGTTTCTTGCAAGATAATGGTATTGTCCATTGTGGTCAGAAATAATTCTATGCTCTACCCAGATCCTGTTATCTCTTTATTTTCCTAGGAATTAAAGAGATGCAAAAAGGGCATAAAACTAGAGAGATATGATTTCTGGGAAGCAGGGAGATTCTCACTTAATGGGACAACACAGCTGAGCGTACATTCTTCTCATAGTCTGAAGATCATTCTCCCTCTGTTGTCTCTTGTTGGTTCATGCTTCTCCTTGCTGCCTTCCTTTCTTTTTTCTTTATGTTGTGGGCTTTGTTTGAGTTTGATTTTGTTCTTGTCTTTTGACGTTTGTTCTGCAGTGCTATCCAGACTTGATTACAATCTGATTCACTTATGAAAATCAAAGATATATATTAACAAGTTAAAGACATATTTCAGTGGAAATAAGTTGCTTCCAGTAAGCTGTCATACCATGTAACTATAGAAGGAAGAAAGAAGAAGTAATGAGATTCTTGTTAAATGTATGGACTGAAAAACTGCAATGTATAAGAGGAATACACTCCTAATAAAATGCCAACAGTGTTTCCTACATGTCACAGTGGGTATCACCACCTAGAGAGATATGTCATAGAGAGATATTTGTCATAGGCCTGAAATCAGGTAGTCACAACCTAGTTGCATTTCTGGAATAAGTTACTTCTCCTCTGTGCAGTGTAATGAAATGAGGCACCTGTAAACCGGTTTATATGGGTATATAAGTGCAAGTTGCTTTTGGTTTGTATATATAAAAAATAAATCACAGGAGAATAATGAAGAAAATGTTTTCTCAAACAGAAATCAGCAAAATAGCATGTTCTGCAGAAAACACTGAGAAAAATATTTAGGCAACAGCTTACAAGACTGCTGTACAGTTGTGCACAGATCACATGTTCTGCATGTCACATTTCAGAATTGTTCCAGTAAAAAGAAAAGCAATTTTTCCACAGACTTTTGTAAGCAGTCTCATACCCTGCACTCAAATCTTGTGCACTCTCAGATCTCATCACAGAATGATTCTTCACCTTCGTTGAAGCATTTCAGTGCCAGGGTATATAAAGTGCTCAGGTATTTGATGTAGCAAGTGCTCTAAAAGGGCTGTCAAAAGGGAAAGTAAAAATTATTTTTTGATGCATTCATCACTGCTTGTTTGAACTCTGCATTCTTAGTGGCTTTCCACTTGTTTCCTAGAGAAAAAAATTATCACACTGAAATGCAATTATTTCAGTGACCACATTAATTTCAGCGAATATGTTCTTTAAGTTATTGGTCTGAAATTTTCAGTGGTGACCTTGTGCAAAATTCCTTACAAGCTTAGACGCAGCAAAGCTCAAACTCTGTATTTGGAAAATCAAGGAATAACTCAGTCTATCAGGCATTTGTTTTCGTTTATTTAATGAATTACCTATTTTTTCTGTCTGTGTTTAAGGGCTCAGGGCAGGACCCTACAGAGCAGAATTTTTGCTCCCCCTTCCTATCCCTCAGTTTTCCCCAGATGGAGAGATAAACAAGGGAAGTCAGGAGTAAGAGAGACTTTGCACTGATTGGAAGTTAATAAAGTGTATTGTTTAACAGGGAACAGAAAGCCAGAACGGAGATAGATATAGATATATACAAAGATGGGAGAAAAACAAAGTAAACACAAGCTATACAAAACCCGATCTCGACTGGTGCAGGATTGCTGGGAACTGTGTGGGTGCAGCCCTGCTGTGCCTCCCAACACGTGGAGCATCCACCTCCTGCCTCTTATAGAGTGTGGAAGAGGAAGAGGGAGGAATAACTGCTACCCCCAGGACCTTCTGGGTCCTGGTTGTGTCCTG
>NW_008614273.1:0-16168 GCF_000691845.1 Merops nubicus | reverse complement strand
GCTCGGCGGGGCCGGGCAGGGCCGCGGGTGCCAGGGACGTGCCCGACGGCCTCCTGTACCACAGCAGAGACTACCACTTGCCCGCACGGACCTCGGGGCACACGACGGCCAGTACGTTGTACCACGGCGCCAATCCACCCAGAAGTACCTTTTCTCCTCATTTTACATCTTCAAGTCAACTGAGGCTGTCGCAAAACCAAAATAATTATCAGGTAATCCATCGGTTTATCCCCGTCTTCAAACCTGGGGGACGAGGCTGTAGATATGTGCCGTTGGCTTTGGAAGTTGGTGGGTGGCAAGGGATGGGTTCACCTTTCTGCCACCCGTGTTCCATTTACATCTGTCAGCAGAGAGAATTCCTCTTTCAGCAAGAGTGCAGGTAGGACTAGGGGCAGGAGCACTGCTGTCTGTATCACTGAGCCCGTGGCTGGCTGTGTGTTAAACATCAGTGTGGGCCTTGTAGATCCAATAGATAAACTTTGCTTACGGGAGGATCATAGGTGTGACCTGCTCAAGTCTGTGTTGGCCTGAGGTGGCTGGCAGCATGCAGCACAGCAATGCCCTCAGTCCTTCCTCTCTAGACATGGGGCAGAACTGGGGTCCTGCTGTCACTCGTGTGCTCTGCAGTTGCCTCAGCCAGGGTTAACTCTCCCTCAGCACTGCCTGTGCTCCCTGCACGGCTGCCAACCTCCAGGGCTTGTTTTCTGCTGGGGCTCAGGATCTCCTGCGAGGTAGTTGAGATGATGGGAGACACTAAATGAGCAAATGTTCTTCCCCTCCCACACAATCTCATTCAAATGTCGGCTTAACATTCAAGCCCATTATTTCCTCATCCTGTAATAAAGTCCCTTCAGTGACACCGAGAGGGGAAAATTAAATGCAGATAACTGAGGAACTAAAAGATGTTCAGAAGAAGCTACAACACTGACACCCAGGTTTTTATTTTGTTATTATAGAGGAGAGAGAGCTGTGCAGGAAACATCCATATTGATTATTTTATGCCACCTGGCACAATGTAGTCTAGAGGCACTGGAATAAAAGTCTTAGGAGTGGCAGGATGTGGTAGTGTATGTGTTTGTTGGCTTTGTGCATTTGCCTGGTGCTACCTTTTTAATCCCTCTGGAAGGTGAACCCTGCAAATGACATACCCTCTCTTCTTGTGCATTGCTCACTAGTGTTGGGGACAACACTTTGTGTACTAGTGTTAGTTTGGGGTCTTTTTCTTCTTTTTTCTGACTTGTTCCTGTCTCGTGAGGGTTTGAAAGCTTTTGAGTCCAAGTGCCACTTCTCACCAGACTCGAGGAGCACATATACTGTATGAGTAGATTGTATGTAGTGGATGGGACACCTGCAGTTCTTATTTATGGCTTTTTCTAAAGCGGGGCACTTTAGATGAACTGTTCTTTGCCTTTCTTCTCTCTCTGTCTGTCAGCATTTGCTATTGCTGTTCTTAAGCTACAAAATTCATTAAACGTTGTTTGCTTTTGACATCCCAGTTTCACAGGGGAAGAAAAGTGTAAATGTGCTCGTCTGTTCAATAACGGGCTGGTACAGCTGCAGAAGTGCATGTGATGGAGTTAAGGAAAGTTGTCTTCAGTTTCATGAAGTGAGATGTTATTGATAGCTCCAGCCCTGTGCTTTTGCTACTTCATGTCACTCTTGAAAGAACATCAGTGAGATTTCTCCCTGCTTTTTAAAATTTTTTCACGAAATTTGAAACAACTTTGATTTAGGAGTTTTTGGGGGTAGGTACAGAGTCTTTTTTAAACAGCTAGAGCTGTTCATGGCAGGTGACATTTGAGCTGTCTGTGTGGTGTGATAAGAATCAGAACAAGGAGATCTCTAAGTTCATTTTGTTTGTTGGTTTTTTCCCCTTGTTATAATTACATACCTTTTTTTTTTTTGATAAGTGAGGAATTCATCTGTACTCTGTTTAACTTCCATGCCTGTCTGCCAGAGACCTTGTTCTGTGGATTTGGGAATGCACCTTGGATTGAGGCAGCTCCTGTTTCCCATAATATCTCTTGCCCTGCCACAGTTACAAACCTTGGAATAACCAGGCAGGTTGCTATTAATTCACTTCTTGCTCTAATCATCCATGCTGCAAACCTCTGAAGTGAGACTCTTCAGTATTGGAGAATCTATAAGGGAATGCACAAGCTGTGGGGTCAGGGTGTGTAGTGTCCTGCCTCTGTGGGGTCTGCAGAAGGATTGTGTCCTACAGCCTGGCCAGATGCTGCAGCACCTTAAACCATGGTGCTGATTTCCCCACATCACTGCATTCCTTGCTGATGGTTTTTAGCAGATTCCAGAACAATGCAGAAGCAAGTTCTGTAGCGTGAGAGGTGTTAGTGCATGGCAGTGACACCTCCAACACTCATTTATCACGTTGGCAAGGAAATTTCACCTCCTGCCTTCAAGGTCACGTGTGACAAATAGTGTAACCTGCTAGGCTGCTGATGTGTTTTGTCAAAATCATCAGTTCTATGCTAGTTTAACCCCCTCAAAGCCAGCATGACTGTTGTTTCAGATGGACACTCTCCTTATAGCTTAATCATAGCTCTAGATTAAACTTCCAGAAACATCAGTTTTCTAACAGGTGCTGTCTGAATTTCTTTCACCTTACATAGGATGTCACTTCTTTTGTGTGTGCTCAGCTTCTCTTAATTTGGATGCTTGTGTTTTCCTGCTTTATCCATCAGCGTGGGAACGAAAATCCTTAAACTCAGGGAAATCTTCCTAAATTTAAAAATAGATTAAACCTGATCTACATGATTATTGGAGTAGTTAAACATCCAAGCAGATGCTTCTTCAAAGTCAGGGCTGCGTGATTTGTGTTTTGATGAAGTAATTACTGTCGTACATTGGTGGGGTATCTAATTAGCAATTAGTTATAGCTTCCTTACTGATTCAATTAATCAAATTCATGTTAGTGTAACTTGAGAGTAAATTTGATAAAGTGATCAATTTTAATGCCTGAGCAGTTTCAGTAAACAAATTGTTCAACCTACTTAGGGTTCTTGGTTTGGCTTTCAGCACATCCAGCTAGAGAGGCTATTCCTGAGCTCCTCAAGGCTGAATCAGGATTTAGTCTTGGCTTCCTCCCCACAACCCTAAGGGACAAAACCACTGTTGAAAGTGTGTGTATTTTTAATTACTTTGCTCTACATGCTGAAGCACAGTTATCTAATTCAGCCCCATCTTCTTCAAGGGGAAATCCCAAGCCTTGCAGCCAGTGTGTCAGAGCAGGACTCAGACATATTCATTTGTTTTTACAATTCATTAAGGCTGCTGCTTTCTATGAATGAGCTGTGAGTTTGTTTGCATTAAAGAAACAGACTCTCTTTGTTTCTGGTTTTTTTTTTTCAAGTGTCAGTGATTTGTTTCCTTCCCTAGAGACTTTTGAAGCCAAGAGGAGGACTTTCTCCCTAGGTTTGGGCAGCACTGCTTTTTTCCTAGGGCAAGCAACGTGGTCTTCTCTGAAGAGACCTGAACAAAGTGTTTCCTGATGCTCATCCTTGTAACAGAAGTGGAGTTGTGTTTGTCACAGGAGTTCCTCCACTTCATTTCTGGGATGAAATCCTTCCAGCTGCATGAGCAGGGGGAACCTGGGGGACTCTGGGGAGGACAGCAGCTGAGAGGAGGTGCCCAAGCACTGCATGTGGCCTCAGGTAATGCTGGGAGACAGCAGGCAGGACTGGGCTGGGCTCTTGGTTTGTTCCAGTGCACTGAATTTGGGACAGTAAATCACAGAATCATTAAGGCTGGAAAAGACCTCTAAGGTCCTTTTCTGCCAGGGCTGGGAGACAGCAGGCAGGACTGGGCTGGGCTCTTGGTTTGTTCCAGTGCACTGAATTTGGGACAGTAAATCACAGAATCATTAAGGCTGGAAAAGACTTCTAAGGTCCTTTTCTGCCAGGCAGTTTCCAGCTGCTCTTCCACAAGCCCGGAGCATTGCCTGTGGTTGTTGTGACCCAAGTGCTGGGCCTGTCTCTTGGCCCTGTTACACTTCATGTGGTTGACCTCAGCCCATCAATCCAAACTGCCCAAATCCCTCTGCAGAGCCTCCTGGCCAAAGTCAACAGGTGAATGCAGAAAGATTTATGTTGGGACCTCATCTAGTTCAACCACTTTAATTAAGGTGCAGCGCTGGCAAAATCCAAGTGTTGCAGTACCTCGGAGTTTGTGAGTTGCTGTTTCTCAGACACTCTGTCTTTTCTGAGATAAGCATTTCAGGCTGTCCTTTTTCCAGCTCATGAGAGCTGGAGTTATACCTGTGGATGGAGGATAACTATCCATCTCACTCAAAAAGTTTGTGAGTTGCTGTTTCTCAGACACTCTGTCTTTTCTGAGATAAGCATTTCAGGCTGTCCTTTATCCAGCTCACCTGTGGATGGAGGATAACTATCCATTGCACTCAAAAAATCAACCCAAAAAAACCCCAAACCCCAACCCTTGGGCCTTTTTCATAAAGCCAGGTTAGAATACTCTCATGCATGTTGTCTTTAGTAGTTGTATTGAAATAAAATTGACTGTAGTTGGCATCATACCTGTCAGAACTTGTGTGCCTTTGTCTTTTATGTAACTGTTAATGCTCTGCCAGACTGATCACTTTATTCACATACAAAAGCACTTTTTTTCCTGTATCTCCACTTAAAATTTGTGAAAAGAAGCCATCTGGGTGGGTGCTGAGGAGGCATTTACAGCATATTCTGCAGTGTGAAGCTGTTGTGTGGGATATAGAATTGTAACAGACATAACTTGTTTAAACAGAATTTCTAAAATGTGTGTGTGCCACTAGGAAGTGAATATTTTAGATCCAAAAGCTGAGGCAGACTTGCCCTCAGGAGGGGTGTTCATTTCTAGCCCCTTTCAACCTGCCTTGTGCTGCCATGTGAAAGTGTCTGACCTCAGGAGACCTTCAAGTGCTTCCAGCTGAAAGCTGAAAGAGTAAAAGTCTCTTTTGTGCTTGTACAGTAGAGGAACAGTAGCAGGTATTCTATATTTGGTTATGCTCATGCAGCAAGATTCATTAGCAGAGCATTTTGCAAATACAAAAACTATTATTGTAGTTTGATACAGTCAGCAGAAGTGGGCAGATTTTTCTTCCTCGTATATATCGTGTGTATAATGACTTGAGATTGATTAATCTCTCAAGAGCTAAGTTTAGTCTTTCAAGCATCACTTGTCTGCAGCAGAAGATGAACATGGAATCCTAAATAAACCTAAAATATTCCAGGCTATGACATATTTCAGATAGCCAGGGAAAACAGTCCAGGATTATTATTTAATAGAGTCTGATGGAGAAGAAATGGGAATGGAGGCAGCTCACCCGTGCCTTCCTACCCCTTCCCTTAACTTCTCCAGCCTGAGCTCCCTGGTTTCTCTGCTAATAATGCAAATCCTCAGCATCTGACATGGATAGGATTTTTTTTTCTGAAAGTTTACCTGATGTAATTGCAAACTATGTGACAGGAGTTCTGTCAGACATTGGCCCTTGTCTAACTCTGGTCTGCTCAAGCTTATGGTTCTGTGACAGACAAAGTGAAAACCTGTGTTCTGAAACAGGAGTTTAGAGGTGGCAAAAGTAGAGAAACACCCAAGTTGCTGTTGTCTTATCTTACCCTCACCCAAAGAAACAGTGTTTTGTCTTTAGTCTCACACCAGGAAGGCCAAGTGTGACTTTGCTTTTAAATCTTTAAAGATGTTCTTTTTGGGACTGAATGCACAATGTTGAAGTCTTGTGAAAGCTGCTCAGTGTTAGCTATCATAGCAACCTAAGCTGCTCTTGTTTTCTGTTCTGTTTCCTTCTTCCCCTCTGCAGATTTCAGGAAACCTTACTGTGCCTTGGATTACAGGTTGTTCCAGAAAAAGAGCAGTAAGTATATTTCCATTTCAGTATCTAATGCACCAAGTGAAGCTGTGAAAACTTTATAAAAATGCATTTTTGAGACTGTCAGTTCTGTTTACCTTGGGTGTGGGATTTTTCCACTTTAAACTTTACATCTGCAGATAGTGCTTGTATTAGTCAATGGTTTGGTTAACAAAAAGTTGATGCCTATCTTTAAAAGCAGAAAAACTGAACTGAGGATTTGAGGTGCAGCCTCCCCAGTGCCCAGCCCAGGGTAACGCTCCCTGCCCGAGTCCTGCTGGCCACACTCCTGCTGGTACCAGCCACAGTGCTGGTGCTCTCCTTGGCCAGCAGGCATGCTGCTGGCTGTCACCATAACCAAACCTACCCATCAGATCTCCCAAACCCCTGGGCTGTCAGTGTCACTTGTGCTGCTGTGGCAATGATGTCTGGGGAGCAGAAGAACCTCTCCTCGCCTTCTCCTTGCTGTGACCAGTACTTTTTTCTATTTTTTTTTTAATTATTTTCAGTTCTTTTGTTTAGCCTTCAGAAGGTGTGAGTTTGGTAACATTTCCTGTATAAATAGGATTCTAAGGAGCATCACATTAATTGTGATTTCTCTCAGACTTTTGCTACGTCTCAGCTGTAGCACACTTCCAGTTTCTGCAGGCTCTGGTAGTATCACTTACTTCTGCCAATATAGAGAGCACTTTATAAGAGCATCTCCCAGAGGAACCAGTACTTGTAAGTCCTTCTGTTGTTCATTCTTTTTTTTTTTTTCTCCTAAGTCCTATTTCTCTTGAGTAGGCTTTTTAAAATGTAGCTCTTTTCTGGAAGGCACCTTCCCTCTGTGACTTGGTGACCTTTTAAAACAGCAGGCAGCTGGCCAGTGTCCTGGAGTAGAGTTTCTCTGCTTGGCTGAGCTGATTTCACAGCACATCACTGTGGAAAGGGGGAAGATTCCCCCCTCTCCTTCCTGGGGAGCTGCCCCCCCATCCCCAGCACTGGTGCCAGTATCTAATTGCAAGGTAATCCAGGTCAAGCGTCTGATCTGTCAGACACAGAAGAGAAAACTCTTCTGCTGAGTTTTCTTTTGTGAGTTTAAAGCCCTTGGAGGGGAGCAGGGGAGGGTCAGAGCCAGCTCCAAGCAGGCAGCAGGAGCAGAGGAGGGAGTGGGACACGGTGCTGTGCCCTCCTGCCCAGCACCTCACAGGTTCTGGTGGCCTGGTGGTCATTATCTGACAGGAGCTGCAGCAGAAATTTCTGCAAGAAGTTCAGAGCTTTCAAGCATGTGGAAGTGCCTGTTTATTAAGGATGATAATTGATACATTCTTTTTCCTCAGACCGTTAATCCTGTCTCTTTTTTTAGTCAATAAAATGCATAAACCCTGTTGGTCTGTATGGTCCAGTGTGGCAGCACGTCTGCAGCACCTTCTCCAATCTGAATGCCTAATTAGCCTTCTGAAGGAGAGAAGTTTAGGAGCTGGCACTCTAAAAATGCTGCACACACAGAGGTGTAAGATGACAGAAAGAGAAAAAAGCCTCCTAATTCCTAGGAAACTTCATTTCCAAATGTGAAATTCTTTTTGAAGACAGAACGTGAGGAGCAGAAATAGAATGGCTGGTGTTGTGGAGCTGTGATTATGGCAATTACTGCCATTCACAGAGGAAAAGGGCTAATCTGGGTGGTGTTCAAAACGGAGAAGATCGTCTTTTAGATGCTCTGAATTTTTAATCTTTTGCCTTGATCTTTTGTTTTCCTTGCCCTGTCCTTCAACTGCATCAAGAAAGAAAGAAAAACTGTGTGGTTCGGCAGAAACTCTTTCTAGTCTGCTCAGCTGTGCTGCAAGATGACATAATCCTGACTGTGAATGAATATTAGCCTAGAAATATCACCCTCTGTTATCCATGAGAAAGTCTTTGGGAATTACAGAGTTCTGTCCCAGTGCATGTGCAATGCACTGACCTTTACAAACTCATTGATTTTTGATTTTTCACAGGGCAGTGGAAGGATAACAAGGATTCAAAAATAGCAGTGAGGACACTGGTTAAAGAGATTTAAAGGGGGGAAGATATCTTCACTTTTCTCCTTGCATTTCAGTCTTGAGTGTAGTAACTGTGCTTAAGGTTTGTGTCATCTGCTGTCTTAGCAGAGTGGTTTGTGGTTTTGGTAGGTAGAACTCGGGGTGCTGACTCTGAATGTTTGACACAGGTGTTGACTCTAGGTGAGGTGTGCATGGCTTACTAGTGAAGTTTGATTTTGAGGGGAGAACAGAGGCTTGGTTTTGCTTTTTATGACTTTTTTTTTTTTTAAACTTCAAATTAGAAACAGTTGTGTTTTGTAGTGATGACTTTGATGCCTTCTTGAATAATGTACATCTAGAGCTTTGGTGGAACCTCTGCCATACGTTGGTTAGCTGAGTCTACCTAGACCTTCAGCTTGGTAGCTCTGGCCTCTCAGTCTGGCATGCATTTTGAGGCAGAAATACCTGGAATGAGGGGAGAGTTCCTGTGCTTAAGTTTGTTTTCTAAATTGCTCTTTCAGCATTGCCTATTTGGATAAAATTCTGGAGGTAATGGCATTCAAGTGCTCCCCCTGGAGTCCTGCCTGTCAGAGGAGTACAGTAGACAGGCCTTGAATTGGAGGAAGGAGCTGGTCTAACCCCAGGTAGGGTGAGACCTGCCACCAGTTGTGCTGGCACATCTGGAGCATAGGGAAGACAGCTGGACCGTGTGGGGGAGATATATCAGTATAACTACTAAAGCAAATACCTCGTTGGACTGTGCCTAAAAACCTTAGGACAGCTGTCTGCTGACACTGCAAGGCCACGTGCTGGAGAAGAAGTGTCATGGAGTGGCTTTTAAAGTAAAATGAGCACCCAAAGGGATGGAAGCTCTCTGAACTCATAGTGCATCTCAGTTGTACCTTCTGGGTGGTGTTTTATCTCCTGTGAAATATTTCACCACATATTGGTTTGTTAATCTTCACATCAGATGACAACATGCACAGTGTGCCATGATCTCCTTGCTGTCAACAGCAGCTCTTCTCTACTGCCCACAGGAACCCTTCAGTTAATGCAAAGGGAAGATGAGTCTTAGCATGGTTTGAGAGGAAATACATCCTCTTATTATATGGCATGCTGCACTTAAATTCCAAAATCACCTTGATTTATTGTATGTGGTGATCCTGCAGGCTGGAAAGAAGTCATACCTGGCCAGGAATTGGGAAAGCAGACTTCCTCATCAAATATGAACAAGTCATTAGTAGACTAAGTATGAATCTTAATAATTAGTCTCTAAAAATCAGTTTCCTTTCAGGTTGAACGTTCACTATTTGAACTAATTACTTCAAAATCTCAAGAAGGATGAGTTGTCACTTTGTGTGGATTGGAGGTTGGGTTTGGAAATTACAGAGTGAGATGATTTAAGAGTGTAATTTTTTGGCCAGACTATTCTATTGTACTGATAACGCTTTTTTTCCCCCCTTATTTTTTAATTCTTAGCTGTGTTTTTGGTTAGAAACACATATTAACAGAATACGTGTAATTTTGGCTGAGTAGTGAAGCAGTTACAGCTCTTATCAAGCTGTGGTACTATGAAATATTTATCAGTTCTGCTTCCATTGGAGCAAGCTTCAACCCAGACTTCCCAACCAGTGAGAAAAGATGCAAAAAGTCTCTCTTCCAGAAATGTGACCATTTGTGCACTAGCTGTAGGTTCTTGAAACCTCATGGTGTCCCCACGGTAGAGCTTCTGAACAGTGGTGACTAAAATTTGTTGGGAGAGGTTTGTGTGCTAGGAATGACCATTACCTTCATTTCATCACAGAGCATCAGAACTGAGCTGTTAATTCAATATGATGTCACTGCAGTTTAAAGAAACAAATATGACTTTTTTTGTGAACAAGATACAGCACTCAACTGCAGCATAAAGGCAATAGCTGTTAGATTTCTCTTCAAGCTCTAGTTCTTTCCTTTTTTAACATGTCTTTTATTAATAAAAATCTGAAGTCTGTGTATGGCTTTTGTGCATGTGGCCTGAAACATTTCCAGCTCCTGCATAAAAGCGGATCTCAAAAATCAGGCTCTAATAAAGGGCAGGATAAGGACAGTCCACTGCAATGCAATTACTCAGACCAATTACAGGCACCAGATCTGCACCACAACTGTTGCCTGCACAGTGGGTGTTAGGAGGGGCCTGGCACAGCGCCAGGAGTCTCTAATAAACTGGGTCATCTCTTCTAAGACTGTTGTTATTACACTTGAGAGGTCAGGGGATAAGCAGGGTCTAACCCTGTGCTGGGCAGAACTGCTCATCCCATTTGCTCACAAGGATTGCTTTTCATTGGGAGCTGACAGTCTCATTTTCTGCTGGAAGAAGCTTCCCTCTGTTTTTCAGGCTATGGACACCAGAACTGGTACCTGTCAAGACTTCAGCAAACTGTTACACTGCTGTTACAGAGCCCAGCCTGGAATGGGCAAGCAGGGATCTGGAGAGAGGAAATGAGGATTGTGTTTATAGCAGTTGTTGTCACAAAGTAAAAAAAAGGTCTGAATTACTGGCTTGTCTTCAGCTAGGGCAAGTGTTGTCCTAAATATGAAGCCTTTCAATATTCTCTTTTGATTCCTTTTTTTCTATGCCAAGTCACACATAAACCTGAATGTTATGATCTTTATAGGACCGTGGGTTTTTCCTCAGTTCCTCTGATGACACTAAGCATGAGAAGGTTATTAACTAAATCAATGGAAGTGTAGTGTTATGTTCAATGTAGAAATTCTCCTCTTTGTGCTCTCTGAGCCGCTCACATTGGTGGCACACAAGAGGCAGGCAGGCAGCTCCTGCAGGTCACGTAGCACATGGGGACCTGCTGCTCTTCCAGCAACTCTGTGGCAGTCAGAGCCTGTAAATGCTGAGAGTCTTTCAGGGCACTGGTAAAATTTCAAGTCCAGCAACCCGATATCTGGTTTTCATTGCATGGGGGACTCACAGCTGTGCTCCTGTGATCCCTCACACTGCCAACCAAGCTGCTCCCTCCTGAAGGGCTTCCAGCTTCTCAGAGGCTCAATTCCTGCCTGGCTGCCTTCAACAGGTTACTCAGGGCTGATCTTGGGGGGAGAAAAAAGGCAAAAATGGGATACAGCCTGCAAAGTACAGAAGTTGGGTGAGATGGGAAGTGCTAACTGGGGAGCAGGTGGAGTTTGCCAGGATGGGTTGGGCCGTGCCTCCCAGCCAGGCTGCTGCCCGCAGCCCTGTTTCCATCTCCTCTTTCCATGCACTTGTTTTTCCCCTCCGTTAGTTCCTGCTTGCTGGACTCTTCCATGTGAGGTGCACTGTGGGGGGTTGTTTTTTCTTGCCTATCAGTTGAGTGAAAGAGCTGGTTCTGCATTTCCTTCTCTGCCTGCGATGGGTGCCGGTGTGGTTCCCCTGCTGCTCCACGAGCTCCTCAGGACTGGGGGAAGGATGAAGTGCCTGCTGTGGCAGCAGCAAAAAAGCAAAACTATATCTTGTCTTCTGAAACACTAGGGATTATTTTTGACAAGGAGGTAAACAAAAAGCTTTCCAGTTAGGGTGGCTGTGCGGGTTTTTTTGTTCTTTTTTTTCCACCTTTCCATTTCCACAGTAAGTGGCTGCAAAATATTTCTTTGGGAATGTACCTACAGGAGAGTTCCTGTAACATTAAAACATCTACTTTGATGTGTACTGTTGAGACTGATTCTACACCCCTTATTCTGTAGCAAAATCACATAGCAGTCGCGAGGTGAAAACCATTGAATAGTGATATTAGTAATAAGTTTTTTATTAAAATGTTTTTAGTAGCTCATCAGGATTAACATATATCCACCTAAAATGGAAATGGTATGGCACTGCTTTTTTAAGTAAGATTTTTGAAGGCCTGGTGGTTTTGCAAGCATTGCTTTCTCCAGTTAAAATCCTTGTATCTAGTCAGTGAAAGCTGAGCAGCCTCTGCACCCCTCCTGTGGTACCATCCCTTTGGTAACTCCATAGCCAGTTATTGTGTCTTCTGTCTAACGTGGGATCCTTCTGCATATCCCAAAGAGAAATATTTCCTATTAGTGAATATTCTTTACTCTGTGCTCTTTCAGTAGAAGAAGCATTTTCTTAGATATCTGGAAAATCATGTGGCAAGCAGAAATCAGAACTTACTCTAGCATCAGCTGTTCTTTATTACTATTTATTTATATATTATTTACATGGAGAAATTCTGTTTTATTTTCCTGATAAGTGCAGATTGCAGTAAGCTGTGTTTGTGGTGGTGTCAGCGTGAACTCTCCAGGACCAACAGCAAATACTTTTTAAGCTTGAAAAAGACTGAGTATGCTCAGAAGTTGCTGTGGGAGTTCAGGAGGGCAGCACAGGGCAGAATGACTTGTTCTCCATGTAGTTTGAGTGCCGGTATCACGATTCTTTCCACCTTCCTTTTCCTCAGTGTTTGGCTGCTGCTCCCTGACTTCAGATCAAGGGCTCTTCTTCATCTCCTTTACAACCTAAATCTGCTGCATCAATAGCTATAAAAGGAGATATTGCTGCAGGGATCCAGGAGACAACTGTTCTCTGGTTCTTTGAAAATGGCTTGTGGGCAGGAGGAGCTCAGGTCAGGCAGAGAGGGAAAACCAGCATCTGCTGAAGGTGAATGGCAGCAGGGATTTAACTCTGCTCAGCAGGGTGCTCCTGGGGTGAAGTCCACTCACTGAACTTCCCTGCTCATCTGAGAGCAGCCTCACGTGTGCCAACTGGATTCCTTGCAGATGAGAGCAGGTGGCAGTTTTTTGGGGCCCCCTGCCATGCATCTCCTCTGCTCTGCCTCCTGGCCACAGAAAGAACCTGAGTGCCTGCAAGCAGTTCAGAGTGGACCACATTGGAATAAAACTGCTCCTTTTTTTATTGCACCACCTGGTATTCTAGGGAGAGAAGGTTTTGATAACCCCTATTTTATATTTGTGTGTTAAGGAGACACAAGTGCTGCTAACGTTTTGAGAAATAGGCATTTTGAAAAGAAAAAAATTGCAAGCTTTATATATTATAATTTCATACAATATTATATATATTCAATATTATATTTTAAAGAGTAACAAAAATGAATAACTGTACAAGATTATCAAGTGATTCTAGTTGTGCAAAATTCCTTTTGAAATCCATTTTAAAGTTGTTTCATTCTAACTTTTAACAGCTTTTAAAGGTGCAAACCCAGATTTTAGCTATTGAAATCATGATTGTCTTACAAAATCATTGAAATAATGACAAATTTGGCACATGTGGCTGCAGCTTTCTAGTGCAGACTCTATTGTTGATTTTACATCATCCTAATAGAAGCGATGACAAAGCTGGCTTGGTATAAATTAATCATAGATTTTAGTTAAAATTCTGGGCTAAAAGCTTTTGATAAAGCCTGTAAATTCTACTGTATGCAAACAACAGTTCAAGAAGTGGTGTGGTGTCCAGGATTTGTTTTTCAGTGTTGCTCCTTTTATCAGTAATCCAGTATCACGTGTTTTGATAATGTATACAAAGAGTTAGGGAACTCACAAATAAACAGTGGACCAATTTAAAACTCTGAAGCTTACCAAATAAACATTAAAGTATTCCCTGTAGGAACTCAGAATCCTTTGAATTATGCATGTATTGTAGTTTGCAGCAAGATAAAAGAACTTTAGGTGGGGGAGGGTGAGAAACTTGAAAAGCCTCAAGGAATAATTTGCATAAATTGGGTGGAGAGAGTAAACAGCACAAGGGGAAAAAAGTTATTTTCAGTAAGGCCTTCTGAATGAGATAAAACAAATTAAAAGAAATCAGGTGGAGTTGAAACAAAGCTGAAGTGCTTTAGACTTGCATTAGCACTGCTGTTGCCTTTAAAGCAAATCCCAGGGAAATCTGTGCTGCCCTGGATAAAAAAACCCCCAAACTTAAAACCAAAAATCAATTCTCAAGGGAGAGTTAAAAGAGAAGAGAAGCCATGGAGACAGTATAACGTGTGTCTTACTGTATGCAAGACCTCTGGAAGTTAAATGAACAGCATTAGCAGAATATTTAGAACTCTAACAGTATTTTTTTTATCTTACAGTTACAGGACCGCACACAATTTAGTGACCGAGACTTAGCTACCCTAAAGAAATACTGGGACAATGGCATGACCAGCCTGGGCTCAGTCTGCAGAGAGAAAATTGAAGCTGTGGCTGCAGAATTAAATGTTGACTGTGAAATAGTGCGGGTAAGAAACCGAGAGTCTTCCCTTATCTTCTCGCAGAAGCAAAAATAGGACAGATGAAAGCCTCTAAAAATTTCATGAGGAAGCTTGAAATAGATTTCACGTATTACATAATGAATGACCACGTTGGGAAGAGCTTTCTTGCTCTTTCTGCAGTCTATATTTAGAAAAAAAGCCCTCAGGTAAGAGCCTTATTGATCAGCAGGAGAAGCAGCACTATGAGCTGTTTGACATTCTCTTTAGACTTGAGTAAGATTGTAAGTAAAAGTGTTACCTTTTTTTAGGGATATCCTAGAAGTCTGAAAAGAGCTGTTTATATTGTTACTAAGATACAAAGAAGCCTTTCTAAAGATACAGAGCAAATATTTCTCCTTAATGCTTACAGGGGTTGTAAATATATGAAAGAAAATGCTCAAAAATAGGCAAAAAAATATTTTAGAAGACTATCTTGAAGCCAGGTTGAGATGTGATAGAAGACAGAGGGTATTGCAGAGAATTCTGGCTCACTTCCATTTGATAGCCCATGTAGGTGTCATTGGGGATGAATTGGTGTGGAGAGTCCAGGTTTTGGTGTGGATAACCTGACTCCTGGAGCCACTCCTCATCTCTTCCAGAGGCTGGGAAGTTTGGCATTCCCAGACAGTACGTCAGCACCCTCAGACTGTGGGAGTCTCACTCGCTCAGCGTGTTCCTGTTCTTCAGAAGCAAGTCCAGCTGTCTGCAGTCAGTGCAAAACCATGAGTAGAGTCTTCCTCTCCCTCATCCTTAACAGGGATGGCGTCTGTGACCAGTCCTTTTTTTCACTTCTTTCTTAAACTTCTGATGCTACAAAAACAGAACTAGGAGCCTGCATTTGAAACTCTTCTTTTCTGGAGGTCTCTCTTGGGTTGGCACATCAAAATGGTACTAAAGCTACTGTCAGTATCACACACTAATCTGGTTAGTTACTTGCTTGTTTTCCTGAGCATGTGTGAATTATAAAAAGTTAAATTGTACTTCTGGAGGCTGAAAATAATTATTTTCTGCACAGAGAACAAGGCTGCTCCATATTTTCCAAGCTCTTCAGTTTGCAGTCTGAAAAGTGAAGCTGTTTCCACCGACAGCACCTGAAAAGGATCCCTGGGTATGAAATACCCTATTGACAGGAGAGTAAGACTGACAGCCATGCTGTCCCTTTGTTCCCTTAAGGACCTGCTTATTGTCACACCCAGGATGACAGTATGAAGTCCTGGACCCATCTTTTGATAGCATCTGCTTGAAATGCTTTTGTCTTCAGGGCAGATTGAGTAGGCTCTGATCAACACCGTGAGAGACTCTGATGTAAGCTGTGTTAGAAGATCCACTTACAAACGAGCAAAACCCATTCTTTTCCTCAGAGTATCTGGTGCTGTTACCAGGATCTGTCCTGCCTCTGGTCCCTCTGTATGGCAGGATTGAGAATTACAGCCAGAATTAGGTGGAGGTTGGTCCTGCACCGTGCTGCACTATTTTTTTTGTTTGTTTGTAAGGGCTGAATTACTGCTACAAGATGTGTGTGATCTTCAGTGCTTCCTGATGTCCTTTCTCTAAGGACACCCATTGTCTGTGTCCCAGCTGTAGGACAGGTAATTACCATCATTTGCTCTAGAGGTTCTGTCCTAAATTTCTTTTGTGATCTATATAAGCACATTGTGTTGTGTCTCTCTCCTTTCCTGCCAGCCTGCATTTGCTTCAGCAGGGAGCCCTGATGGCTGGAGGTTAGTGTGAAGCAGGGTCTCCTTCTCCTCAGGAGTGAGGACACAGCAGTGATGCAGGTGGCTGTGAGGCAGGAGTGAACCACCACATCTCTGCCCTGCACTGCGTGCTCAGCCAAGGAGAGTTGGGCTGAGGGAGCTGGAGAGAGGGAGGGAAAAAGCTCCTCACTTTCCACACTTGTACTGTGCTGCCTTTGCACTTCACTGCACCTTGGATTCCAGGCAGTGTACAACTAGCAGCTGTTTCTCCAGTTGTGATGTAAAAAAAATAAATGTAGCTTGTGTAAGGTAGTACTAAGTAGACATACAAAACCAAGTAAATAGATAGAAATCAGATAATACACACAAGAAATCTATATA
>NW_008614272.1:3598-48205 GCF_000691845.1 Merops nubicus | reverse complement strand
ACCCTAGACTTCAGAAGGGCTAACTTTACCCTCTTCAAAGAGCTACTCAGAAGAATCCCACGGGCTAGGATTTTAAAGAGTAGGGGAGCCCAGGAGAGCTGGTTAATATTCAAAGACCACTTCCTCCAAGCTCAAGTTGGGTGCATTCCTTTAAGTACAAAAAGAAGTTGAGGAGGCAGGAGACCCCCATGGATAACCAGCCAGCTAATTAGAAAACCTGCATGGAAGAAAGAAATTTACAGTATGTGAAAAAAAAAGTTTGGTCACATGGGAGGGTTATAGTAATGTTGTCAGGGTATGCAGGGATGCAACGAAGAGACCAAGGCCCTCTTTGAACTAAATCTGGCAAAGGAGGTTAAAGAGGACAAGAAAGGCTTCTTCAAGTATATCAACGGGAAAAGGAAGATCAAGGAAAATGTGGGACCTTTGCTAAATGAAATGGGAGCCCTGGTGACAGATGGTGCTGAGAAGGTGGAGTTACTGAATGCCTTCTTTGCTCCAGTCTTTACTTCTAAGACTACCTCTCAGGAGTCCCAGTCCCTGGAGATAATTGAAAAAGCCTGGAGGGAGGTAGACTTTACACTGGTTGATGAAGCTTGGGTCAGAGAACATCTGGGCACATTAAACACCCACAAATCCATGGGTCCTGACAGGATGCACCCAAGGGTGCTGCAGGAGCTGGCTGATGCTGTGCCACTGTCCATTTTTGAAAAATCACAGGAGCTGGCTGATGTTGTTGCTGTGCCGCTGTCCATCATTTTTGAAAAATCATGGAGATCAGAAGTGCCTGAGGACTCCAGAAAAGCCCATGTCACCCCGGTCTTCAAAAAGGGCAAGAGAGAAGACTTGGGAAATTACAGACCAGTCTGCCTAACCTCCACACCTGGAAAGGTGATGGAACAACAACTGCTGGAGGCCATCTCTAGGCACATGGAGAAAAAGAACGTTATCAGAAGTAGTCAGCGTGGACTCACAATGGGAAAATCCTGTTTGACCAATCTGATAGATTTCTGTGATAGCATGACTAGTTGGATAGATGAAGGGAGAGCAGTGGATGTGGTTTACCTTGACTTCAGCAAAGCTTTTGACACCGTCTCCCATAATATCCTAATTGGAAAGCTCAGAAAGTATGGATTGGATGAGCTGACCGTGGGACGCATTGAGAACTGGTTAGACAACAGAGCCCAGAGGGTCATGGTCAGTGGGGTAGTCTAGTTGGAGGCTTGTGGCTCATGGTGTCCCCCAGGGGCCAGTACTGGGCCCAGCACTCTTCAATATATTCATCAGTGACCTGGACAGAGGACTGGAGTGTCCCCTCAGCAAGTTTGCTGGTGATACCAAACTGGGAGCAGTGGCTGACACATCAGGAGGCTGTGCAGCTCTCCAGAGGGACCTGGACAGGCTGGAGAGCTGGGCAGGGAGAAATGTCATGAAATGCAATAAAGGCAAGTGTAAAGTCCTGCATTTGGGGAGGAACAACCCCATGCATCAGTCCAGGCTGAGGGCTGATCTGTTGGAGAGCAGTTCTGGGGAAAAGGACCTGGGAGTCCTAGTTGACAGCAGGATGACCATGAGCCAGCAGTGGGCTCTTGCAGCCAAGAAGGCCAATGGCATCCTGGGGTGCATCAAGAGGAACGTGGCCAACAGGTGGAGGGAAGTTATTCTCCTCCTATGCTCTGCCCTGGTGAGGCCCCACCTGGAATTCAGTGTGCAGTTCTGGGCTCCTCAGTTCAAGAAGGACAAAGAACTTTTGGAGAGGGTCCAGCGCAGGGCTACTGAGATGATGAAGGGCCTGGCACACCTGTCACATGAGGAAAGGCTCAGGGGGCTGGGGGTGTTTAGCTTGGAGAAGAGGAGGCTGAGGGGAGATCTTATTTATGCTTATAGATATCTGAAGGGTGGGTGTCAGGAAGATGGAGCCAGGCTCTTCTCAGTGCTGTGTGGTGGCAGGACGAGGGGCATTGGCCACAAGCTGGTGAACAAGAGGTTCAACCTGAAGATAAGGAAGAACTTCTTTACAATGAGAGTAACAGAGCAGTGGAAGGGGCTGCCCAGGGGTGGGGAGCTGCCATCTCTGGAGACTTTCAAGGCTTGCCTGGATGTGTTCCAGGGTGATGTACGCCAGGTGATCCTCCTCTGGCAGGGAGGTTGGACTCGATCTTTTGAGGCCCCTTCCAACCCCTAACATTCTGTGAATCTGCCATTTCAGTATTTATATTTGCATTAATTAGTGAAACAAACTAGCATTTTTAACCATCTTTTACACAGGTTTCAGGTTTTCTCATCTACTCTGTCTCTAACAGAGACTTGCTTTTCACAGCAACCTCTTAGGCTTCTGTAAAAAGGAATAGTTTGATTAGCAGAACACCCTAGAGAAAAACACTTGTCATTTAATTGCTACTTTAAAAATACTAGTGCTATTGAAATATCCATTCTCACTTTCAACTGTCTACAAATGATGTTTAGGTTCCTAGCAGAAAACTATAATATAAAGTTGTGGAACAAGTATAGCATACACAATACCACTTACAGAGGAAATAGCTGCTTTCACAGAGAGATCAACAGCCATTTGTCAGCTATTTGGCATATGCACCTTCATGGAGAAATTATACAATGAGAAAAAGGGATGCAGATATATCACTAATCACCATCCTGCTTCAAAACTGCAGTAAACTTTGCCTGCAATGATGCTATCAGTTTTGACAGCAACTGAACATTTGTTTAATTTTTGATCTAATCTATCTTCAGTGTCTTTCATACTGCTCTACTGCTTTTATCAGTCTAGGAAAAGGCAGCTAAAGGGTGAAGGAAACCAAGCATCTATTCAGCCACTTTTAAAAAAAGATTATGAACTGGGAGAGGGATAGATATCAGTCAGCAATTTTTCAACATAAAATAACTCAACTGTATTACGTATGGTGACTACAAGAAAAAAGCACACAAGGAAACATGACACAGCCTCAGTTAAGTACAATTTAGAGGATCACAAATAAAAGAATTAAACCCACTTCAGATAAACCAAAATTATTCCCCTGACTTGAAATTCAGGGTTACTGAATTCAGAGTTGCCAGCACATTTTTGTGTTTGCTCTACTCAAAGCATACAGCACCAAATATGCTACCAAGTATGCTCAAGTTAAAAACTGGCAACCTTTCAAAAAATATGTTTCTAATCTTTATCTTAATACCAAAATCCAGATAGGTAAATCTTTTACTTGTACAACAGTTCTAGGCTCAGCTTCACATGAATCTTTTTGATAAGTTTCTTACAGATATTCAAACCAGACACTTATCATTAAGCAGTTTCATGCTATATGAACCAGTTCTTTCATCTGGAAACTGTTTCACCACAAAGTCACAGGTTTATATAACTGGAAATGAAGAAGTTTCAGGAGATTTTTTTATTGTGTTATTGGAATCAAGATTACAGTAACATTTACTCCCAAAATACTTTCAGCCAGCAGCAGAACCTAAGTGAGGGCAGGCAAGAAAGAGTAACAAGTTACAGCATTCCCTGTTTACTGGCATTAATTCTTTTTATTTTAACAGGGAAGTAGATAAGCTTTCTAAAACATTAATGCATTTACAAGTATAACAACAATCAGGAGGATCTTCATTAGAAAAGATGCAACACTGTCAGCACATGGAGCAAGCACAGCCTCAAGAGCCACTCTCTCAGTACAAGAAACAGTTCTACTTGCCAGACACCTCCTATAACCAACACACAGATTTCCCTGTAAGTTCTTTACAGGAAATTGTTAGCCTGCAGAAAAAATTGTTGTGCTACTTTACACTTCTTGTTTTGAAGCCTTTCATCCATGGTCCAGATTTTATAAATATAGAATAGCTAGAACTGTACTCACTTTACAATTTCACTTAAATTACATTACAGACAGAGAGGCAGTTCATCAAAGGACAGATTGGAACTACATCACCAGATATGAGAAGGTAAGACAGATGTGTGCAGCATTCATCTTTCTAACCCCTGAAATATCAAGCTAAAAATCTTCACTGCAGCACTCTACTAATGTTCCTCTTTTTCACTCAGCAGCTTCTCATAACAGTGTGTCAGAAATCCACTCCTTTAAGTTCCTAGCCAAGACAAAGGTTTTACCTAAAACATTAGCAAAGAGTACAGCTCTATCTTTTGCTGTCTGTCAATTTATTCAGAACTGGGCTCACACACACTAGCAAATGGTGTTTCAACAGAACCAACCAAGAAAACCCCCAAACACCAGAAGTCAAAGCTCTTTATCCTTGAAGACTAAAAGTTATCCTGAAATTTGAAGGAAAAATAATTTCCCAGTTCCATATCAGTGTTATGGATGAATTTTTTTAAGGAGTTGTTAAATCTCATTTAATGGACTTAGAACATGCATTTCTTGTGTTGCATTCAACAAGTAATGATGGTAGAAGTCACTAAGTGATTGCATTTTTCCTAATTTTACTATATATAGATAATGTAAACTTTGATTAACTATTCTAAAGCAGTTTTCCACGTTGCATTCAAGAGTCTCATTTCTCTGCATGGCTATTTTGTACTAGTATATGAAGCTGTCTAACTCAGTAAAATTCCATGATTAAAATATAACGAGTTGCATTCAAAACAGTC
Organism: Merops nubicus; assembly: GCF_000691845.1. Taxonomy (NCBI): domain Eukaryota; kingdom Metazoa; phylum Chordata; class Aves; order Coraciiformes; family Meropidae; genus Merops; species Merops nubicus. Next base: position 43,593 of record NW_008614272.1, on the reverse strand, counting down.
AAAGTTAATAGGTTTTCTGAGTAAACGCCAAGCCTAAGGAAAAGATGTTGAAACACTATAATTTGCAGTATTTCAGAAATAATATATGCAAAATAACATATTAATAAAGGGTAATGAATAGTTCACAGTCTCTTCCCTTTGACATGAATTTCAGTATTCATGCAAAGTAAAACAAAATGCACTTCAAGGCAAGCAATCCAGCAGGTAAGGTCTCTTCTTTTTTTTGCTTCCCTTTAGTTTCTACATGGGCCACATTGCATCATAAATTTCAAGTTAAAACAAAATAGGCTGGGCCTTACCTCTGTCACTGAAGTCATCCACAAGAATGATTTCTGCTATCAGGCTGTCTGGAGTACGGTTGATGATACTGTGTATTGTCCGCAAAAGTGAAGTCCAGCCTTCGTTATGGAATGGGATAATTATGCTAGTATTTGGGAGCTTCTCCAAGTACACCTTGTGCTTACAGCTGGAAAGAAAAGAAAGTAATTGTATAAGTATACTGAAAAATCTGAGTTGGTATATATTGCCATCCATTTGGACCATTCAACCATCAGTTTCTGCCATAAAATCCAACAGTGTAATCAAGCAGTAGGTTCATCTGACATGAATAATGAGTTCCTTTTAAAATATGTGTATTGCTTACAACAGACAATAAAACTGAACAACGACAAAATTTAAGTGGATTGAATGAAAAAGTTAACTATCTGGAATCAGGTCGTTTTCCTCCACGAGAAGTTTTTTCCCTGAAAAATGACAGAGGACTTATCTTCTGAGGCATTATTTCCAGAAAACACATTCTCTTATCAGAAAGAATTCTGAAACATGAAGCATAAGAAATTCTTAAGTGATGCTTTTTTTCTCCATCCCTAGCAGACAAAAATTTATATGAACAGTCTACTATACCATGAGACAAACTCTAGAAAACAATTCAGTACGATCCTGCCTGACACGTGCTTACAACAGGCGAAACAACAACATCCACAAACGCAGCTCCAACTTCACATCTTGATAATCAAAACAATAGATGCTATTAAATATAGAGATAAAACAAGTGAAAAATGCAGACTGGTTGTTTACATATTTGGCTAAAAAAAGCAAAAAGGAATAAAAAAAATCATGTCCCTGCAATGCAGTTTCTCCCAGTAGCTGAGAATATTTCATGGCTAACGTTTAGGTTACTGAAACTGATAGCATCTCATATTTCATGTTTTGTTGAAAGGGGGGAAAAAAAAGACACATCCCTCTGTTAACACAGCATGGCATTCTCAGCTCTGGGGACAAAAGAACTGAACATTCTCATTCCCCAAGAGATAGCTGCACCCTGATAAAGGTATACCTAAAAGCAAAAACATGTCAGAACTGAGATAAACAAAAGCAACAAAAAAGGGAAAAATTTCAGGCCTGCAACTTCAATATTTAAAGAAGTACAGATATCTTTTCTGCTTTTCAGAAATAATAACTATGCTTATCAAATACTGCTGTAGTTTATAATGTTGAATTACATATATTTGCAGCGTAGTTTGTTTGCATTTCCACTTATAAATGTCACTTAGAAATCAGTATTTCCAATTTATTGCACAGCTACCACCCTGAAGAAATGTTCTAAAGAAATAATAAAAACTCATAACTACTATAGTTGTATTTTAAAAAAAAAAGGCTATGTAGTTGTGAATAAACAAAGTTTTGTATGCTTTCCTAAAAAACAAGATTTTAATTTGTAATTCAGACATTTCTTCTTAAAATGTGGCAACAATGAATTTAATGACAAGCCACTTTCAAACATAATACTTTTAAAAAGCTTTTTATTAAGCAGTTTGGGGGCAGAACACATGCACCCTGGAAAAAGGACAGTTGCTTTACAATGTGAAGTTCTGCTCATTACCTAATGAAAGAAGAGTCTACAAATATATTCTAACATTTTGGGAGGAAAAAAAAAATCCATTGCAGCAATAGAATTCAGTAAAAATTCTCTCTCTTATACATAGAAAGAAGTAGAACAAAGGAAGCTCATTATTAGTATGTAGCTGTTTGAGCTTGTGAATTAAGAAAACAACCTACCGGAACCACCATCTCCTGTTGCCAGCTGGACAAGAACAAAAGCAACTACTACACATGCATGTAATTCTTATACTATTCTTGAAAGTGCATATATTTTCCTTTAGCATTTCCAACTTCCAGTAAGTATGATTTTAAAAATAATAATACCTCCATAAAACCCCAAGTGAAAAAACAAATCCCCAAAATACCATACAAAACCAAGCGAGAATACACATCAGACTACAACTTCTAAAGGGGAAGGGGAAAAAAATGTGTAAATAACACCCAAAACACTCAAGTACATCATAATGGTTTTTTCTTTTTTAAAAATGTCACTCATCCCATGTAACAAAATACCTTTTGAAAGAGGACGTACTAGATTTTGTGTCTTTGCATGGTCAGTACTGTAACCTTCAAATGTATACAGATGGGGAAGGTCAATGGATATGGAGATTCTCATTGATGGTTTCAGAGTAATTGCATACTCTAAGTGATGCAATTACTCTGAAGTAGGAGAAGCAACATCAATGGACTTAGTTTAAAAGTATTTCATTCTTTCTGCAGAACAGATAGCACTATTAACCCTAAAAGAGAATAATGCTTAGAAGAGAGAAGAGGAAAACATCTTACATTTTCTTAACATCTCTGTCATTCCACTTAGACCTTTAATTCTCATTTATCTTTACTTTGATAGCAAAGGTACCTGGCTACATACAAACTGATTTCTACTAAGAACCACAAACCACCAGAGACCTTTTCCTACTTTTCTCAGAAAAGCTGATGAGTTTCTCAAATTCATAGAAACTAAACCTTAAATATAATTTTCTATTGTGACAACAGTCTGTTTGGTTTCATAGCGGTGGCCTACTTGCCTTCTTCAGCAAGTTAAATTCTGTTAACTTTTAGCCCGTTGCCCTCTGACATGAGACTAACTGTAAAAGAAGATCACTATGTTTTAGAATGTGTAACAGAAATCCATTTTTTTTTTTTTGAACTTCTGTTCAGCATTATCTATAGCAAAGTACAGCTGTGCTGCAATGGACTGCAGGACAGATCATGAATTGCAATAAAGATGCAGTTAGACATCCTCTGCTGAGACATTGGATTTACCAAAAGAACAATCACATATGCATGTAGCATTTGTTCTAAGTCCACCTGTGTGATTCTTTATATTCATATATTCATTTTAGAACTAATGCCAAATGCCCCGGGCTGCAAGAAGACTACTTGGAAGCATAGATATTGTTTCTTGTGAGCCATCGCTACTCTTCGAAATAATGATCAGGTCTTTGTGCCTAGAAGAAAGAACTACTTCTTGTATCACTAGGTCAGAATTAAGTCCATAGTCATAAAAGTATTATTATATTGAAATTAGTTAATGGTGCCCACAACAGAATAAACCAATCTAGGTAGATGTACAAGTCATGGATTAAGCAGAAAATATAACAGTTTTTATATGGAAGAGTAATTGACATCCATCGATACATCTTGACATACCTACATCTACCTTATGTTTCAACTCATCTGTTTTACTGATAAGAATGATGTTTAAAACCAAGAAGCATCAGCAAGTTAGCAGATGGGCTACTAGAAAGATACCTAACTGCAACAACTTTGTATCAGCATCAAAGATTTTCAGAACTGACCTTTCAGCACTAGTTCATTATCAACATTTCTGTAGAGTGCATTTGGAGAGGTGCTGACAAAGTTTGATGATAGCTTCAGACTAATTTTGCTTTATTATTTACACTGGCTCCAAGGTTCTAACATACCTCTTGACTATTTTTCAGCCACTATGAAGTCGATTTCAAGACTACATGTTTTTTGCTCCCACCAAAATAGTCCTAGCATGATAAGCAGTATTTTAAGCCTTCCCAAGCAAAATACAGACCCTGATTTCAATGTCTAAAATTAATTTGGTTAACAGCGAATCACCCTGTGACACAAATGTTTTAAAGTGAGATTCTTGATTCTCCAAAGAAATGAGATATTATAATTCAAGACTCTTTCATATTTCTGAAGAACGTAATCGTACCAAAATTTATTAAAATAAAAAATAAAGAAAGGTTTATCATAGAAAGGAAAAATGCTGTGTATAAAAGATTAACATTACCATCTAAATTTTCTAGTGTTTAAACAAGGACTAATATTAATTAGGTAAAAGTTTTAAAATTCTGGTATGTTAAAATGAAACTGAACTGCAATATTATTTTCCAAAGCCTCGTAACTTCAGTGGAAAATTTTGTCAAACTTTTATTGATTTGGAAAATAATGGAACTTGCACACATGAACTCCAGTTGTCAGCCTCTGTCTGAAGACATTGCAACTTGCACGCTTTAAATGAAACTACATTTTATTCAGGTAGCTTGAATAGTAGAATAAGAAGCCACTGACTTTAGTAAAAGCTTAGAACACTGGGAAATCCACAAAGGTCTGGAAATGAAACCTAAAATCAATATTCAGAAAAGGTTAGTACATTTATGACATACAGACAGTTCAGCCAATTTCAGTCAAGTAAGGGGTTGCTGCAAGACCTAACTCAGCTCTGTCACATTAGTTTATAATATCCTTTTCATTATCAAATCATAGAGCAACTGATAAAGGCAAATATATTACTGTAGGTCTTTAGTATCACATCATATTCCTATTATGGAATTTAAAAAATCATCAGGGAATTGAAAAAAGGGTGCAACTACTAGGTCTTTCAAAATAGTTTTTAGCACTGAGGTATTATTTGCTACTTTTAGTTTGTTTCCATCAGGGTCAGTTTTTGCCCTAGTGGACTATTCATCTGGACTAAATTTCAAAATAACTCATGGCAAGTTTGCAGCAAAAACATTGATGTGAATGGCAAAATCGGACAGGCCATTTGAATCACACAAGTCAGTTCTGCTTATGTTGGAAAATCACTCGTTTGAATGAAATATATGTTAGTATAAACATGCAAAGTTTCAAAAGAAAAACCTCCCATAACATTCGATAATTTTGCCCATGGGATTGAGAGTAGAAAACTTAAGTCAATCTACCTGAAACTAGCACACTAAACTGATTTTTTGCTTCAGCTTTGATCGCTGTTTTCCATGGAAGTGTTCTCAGTCATCAGTCCTGACTCTGTATGTACAATCAACATCATACTGATAAGAGGATAAACATTTAATGATGCTAAAAAGCACGTTATCTGATTATTCTTCCATATTTTCCTTATATTTTTTTCTCACTTTCATCCTTACCTCCACGCTAGTGTTCCCCTCAGATAACCAAATAGCTCAGTAAAATTTTCAGTGTTTAATGTTGGAGGTAGCATTCGTTCCCTTTGCTCAGAAACACATCCAAGTTGTACCTCAGGCACAGCTCCCTATAAGTTAAATTGCTGGAGTTAAAAAAATCTCACAGTACCTCTTCTTCAGCTTCCCTTGCTTGGTTACAGGACTAATGCAGCCACCTTGTGAATGGTTGGTAAGCGACCATTTACAGAACTGGAGGGCTAATTGTTCAATGTTTGATGCTGTCTTCCCTGAAGAGATTCTGATCAGTAATCTTCACTCACATACATGCTTTTCTCTCTAAGTATATGCCATACAGCATATATACAGTATATGCTCAACAGCACTCAGTGCAGTGGAACAGCAGGCACCTGTATATCCTGCGGCAACCAAACAGACACTTCTCCAGAGGGCAGATTTGGGATTATTCCTAGCTTTACAGACTGCCAGAGTAGGTGGTAAATTCAAGCAGCTTGTCCATTTCAGAGCCAGGACTGGAATCCAGCAATATATTGGAATGTTATCTCTCATAATCTTACACCATGCAGTCTCATTGTATCAATGTAATGTGAACTCTTGTCTTAAGAGCTTCAAAAGACAGTGGCTTTCACTGATTAGGATTATTCTGCCTATAATATTAATCTTGTTCAGTAAATCTCAGAGCCTTTTCTCAGTACTGCCTTTCTCTGAGGCAGGGAATCCATCTTACTACTGAATCCCCAAGTGAAAACATTATGATCTTGGTTATGATTTCTAGCTACTCTCTAAATGTAGAAGTATTTGTATCAGACATGCATGCTGTACTGATACACCTATTCTCTACCCTCTGAGTAAGTCTGAAGACAACACCAATACACATGCTACTCCTAAGGCTATCTCCTTCACCCCTAAACACACCTACCCACTCACCATGTAACTGTGTGCACTCAGAAAAGATCACACAGAACAAGGGAAAAACCTAGCTTACCATTACTCCTTATGGCAAAATAAGCTGTTAAACCAAAATAATTTACTTCTGCAGTATAATCCTACTGCCTTCCAGTACCACTATAAAGGCAAACTGGTAAGTGGAAGTCCATTGTGCTCTCTAGATGGACTGTAGAAAAAAAATTAAAAATTAAAGAAAGTATGCAGTTCAAATTTTTGTATTTTCATGCCATGCACCTGCCCTAGATGCTTAAAAATGCAGAACTTTTCAGATAAATTTCAGTCAAATAACTAGTCTTTTTGTTGTATTTTTTCAAAATGAATAAATGGTTGCCATCAAAGATTATTTTAAGACCTTGGAAAGCAAGGTCATTTACTTCAGAAATGCAGTATTGAAATGAGTGAATCAGCAAGCTGGGAGGAGGCAAGGGGGATGAAAAAACAACCACACATCTAAGGACTCATAGGAATACTGTTGAAGGGGGAGAAGAATGTGATGATTAAAGCCAGAAAAGCATCCCTACTCAGCATAAACATTTTCTGCTTAACCTTAACAGAATGCTACAGATTGACCTTAATAAGGTGCTATAGATGATTTCTTAAATATGTATTTTATCTTTGCATTTGAACATCAAATATTTAAGTGCAGCACACTAGCACTCATTCGTGTAACTGAAATGCTGGGGTTTGAACCCCAAGCCCCAAATTAAGGTTGCCATATGGGTGATTCCCACAGCCCTTCATCCAGAGGGGTGAGTTTGCCTTAGAGCTTCCCCCCAGGGTGCGGCCGGCCCTGCAGGGAGAGCCAGAAGGGAAATGAGCCCCAGGGGTCCCGCAGGGAGCTGACAAAGGTCAGGGCTCTGCTGGGGGATAAAAGCTGGGACCACTGGCAGGGAGTCAGGAGTGTCTGTCTGTGGAGTGGATGCACTCCACAGAGTTCCTGGTTGGGGAAGGACCTCCTGACTCTCCCTGGAACTGGGCCCTGGTCAGCTTGGACCTTTGTAAATGCAGGCTAGGGGAGAGAGAAATATGTGGCTGCCTTTATCTTAGGTGATCAATTTGTTGACTTGGTCAAAATGTGTGCCCATGTCTGGGGACAAAGTCAACAGAAACCTCTGTCTCCAGGAGGTGCACTGCACCACTGTGCCATTTATGCTAGGCCTAGTAACTGGCAAAACAGTAACAATGCTGAAGAATAGGTTCAGTAGCGAAGGTTATGAGAATAAACAACGTCTTAGAGGTCAAAAGACTTCTGCAAAATTATGATTTTATTAAACCCTTAAATCTCAGAATAATTTCTGTGATAAGTCTGATGATATACGAATGTCTTGGTAAAAATAGCTAGGAAGAAAACCATAAACAGCTGTCATCCTGCTAGGTAAGTAGCTCACGTGTATTTCCTTACTGAAGTTATCACATCAGCATTCAGAACAAAGGGATTTTAGAGGAGGAGAACATGCAAGGGGCATTATGCATTTCACTTGCACAAATCCTCAGGATTATGAAATAACATCAATTTGGAATTCTGCCTGAAAAATATCCTCTAGTTTTTGGAGACAAACACTTGTTTTTGTGTGTATATGTGTGAAAAAATTGACACCAAATGATGAATTTGCTGCTGAGTCAGATACAATGACATTTTCAAGATTAATATGAATCTGAAGTTAGGAACTTTGATTTATGCTTTCAGATACCATTATCCTCGATCAATCTTGTCTTTCCATAATATTTCAGAACTTCAACGTCGGATATTTCTTATCAAAGAATAATACTACATCATTGAGTTTGTTTGTTAGAGACTTTCAGATGAGATTTTTAAAAACAGAGGACCTCTCCACCAGGGCATCTGCTGTTTCCAAATTAATTTTCAAAGTGTAAGTATCTCTTCACTATCTCATGCTAACAAATTTCCTTCCTCTCTCCCTTCCATTATTAGATACATTACTAAGCATTAATCATAGGTATGATTCAAGTATGTTGTTTATTACTACTTTGAAAAACTGAACAACAGTTGGAAAGCTGCACAACACTTGTTTATTATACACACCTACCACAGTTGCCAGAAAATGGCTACTAGGAAATCAAAGTTCTTTACAAAAAGTGAAGGTGGAATATATTTGTAAATCATTTGTATAGTGAAAAATGTTAAACAGACATAACTGACAAAGTGGAGCTTTCTACCAGCTTTGCATTTGGCATGCTATCCCTACAGTTTGTTATTGTAGCTGGGCATTTGGCTCCAGGAGTGCAAGGCTTACTCATAAAAACTATATACTGACACACCCTTTAACTTGCTTTAAAACACTTAATGCTGAATTAGTCATCCCTTTCAGATATAGAATTCTTCTGCTGTGTTGAAACAAGAATGAAAACCAAGTTTCTAAATTATACAATTTTAAACTCCGTTTCAAAGTTGCAGGGAGACTTTCAGAAGGTTAAAAGAATAGTAAAAAGTTCTTCTATTGGGGAAAAAGTAACCTGTCTGAGGAAAAAAATTGTCACAGAAACACCTGGAAGCTATCTGCAGCAGGCATTAATAAAATACAACTCTCAGAGAGGACCACTTAGAGAAAGAGACACTGTGAGAAGAAGTTACAATTACACTTCTCTGTTATTCACTGCTGAGAGTCCTAAGACTATTTGGATTTCATTTTGTAGGTTAGCCTACTCGACTGGGCAGAAATCAAGAAATGGCATCCTTTTACTTCAAGAGCATAGTGATAGCTCTGTTTAAGTCCCTGACGAGTTTACAAGTATGAAAAAAAAAAAAAAGAGTCCCAAAATATCATCATAGCTTAAGAAAAAAAACCTGCAGAACTGCAAAATTCTCCATCTTTAGAGCTTGTCTGTTAACAGACACATGCAGAAATCTACCAGTAGAAAAGCAAACAAAAGAAAACGGGCTTCTAAAATATGAAAAAGGAGAGCAGGGCTGGCACCATTTCATCCCCTTTACAGCAAAAGCCATTTCATAAAAGCAGCAGTTTGTTTGACCCCATGGATACAACAACAACAACAACATTTTATGCACATTAAAAGATGCCAATAGCAATGCCTGGGCCAGTGACTAGGCTCTGTGCCTTCCAGACACAACAACCTTGTAAACTAGCCTTTCTGAGAGATGATAGCATAGGAGAAGTTGTCTTGCAGTATCCCTTTGCTGCATTTAGGAAGTAAGGTAGCAGTCTACTATGGCAGTTACTGGATCATAAAAAGTAGCCCATCTCCAATTTTCTCCTCTTACAGGACATGCCAAAGTTAGAGCAAAGGACGAGATTTTCAAGCTGCCTTTTTTTTTTTTCCTTTTTTCTCTACTGGCTTTGTCAGCACACGCTCTCAGCTGAGCTGCTTTTTCAGATCTGACCTTTTCTTTCCTTTTATTAAAGTAACACAGCAGCCATTGGGCTCCCAGCTACTGACAAGCCCTCTATAAGCTACCAGGACAAAACGTTTTCCAGCCAAGATTTACATAGTAATTGTCTTACCATGTCAACGTATTCAATTTACAGCAACAAGATTCAGTCACACCATGTTTCTGTTCCAATCTAGCCTTGTCAGCTGAGCCTGATAAAGTAGTGATAACTAGTAATTTCTGCTGCCATTTGACAAGGCTGTAAAATTAGCTTGGGTGTGAGCTGATGGAGGGGAAAGTAACCTTTATTTTCACAGTGGCTCAGAGCTAGAAGACAAGCAGGCATTACGGCGTATGGACCTCAATAAATATTGCAATACTCTTCCCTACTACAACAAATGATGTTTTGCAGGTTTATTTTCATTTTAAAACAAAATAATGAAACATACAGTAGAAATAATTTGCATTATTGGTATTGGATGCACTAACTAAATGGGCAAAAGCCCTGTGTGCTTTATGTAGGTTTTGCTCAGTTGGACTTCAGAGCTGACAGAGCTGAATTAGGTGCTTGTTACTCTATGTCAAACTGCATCATTTTAGTCTGTCATAGTGACCCCAGCAGCACTGCATATCTTTGAAGAAATCCAAGTCAGCAGCTTTGCCACACTTCACACTTCAAACCATAAGGTTTCTCTAACCCAGAGAAGAACTTAAGAGGCAGATAATCCTTCTTACACAAAGCACATTTATGTTTGTAAAGCTTTGTTTTACAACGGTGAGGTGTAAAACCATCATCGCTCATGGAAAGATCTTACTAAATAAATAAATCACTCTAACACGGTTTAAGAAATGTACCTACTCACCCATATGTATTAAATCTAGGCTTGGGAAAAATAGTGAAAGTATATAGCAATTCTCTACCCCCTCAAAATCCCTCAACAAGCAAGCGAACATCAGCACATGACTCAGTACTATAATTACATTTCAGCCTAAACCTTGCACTTTGTTACCTGTGATTTCCAAAATATCAGCAAGCAGCCAAATTTGTATAATATATACACATATAGATAAATACAGCCCCTAACCACTTTTTTTTTGAGAGAGAGAAGATTACAGAAAAATCAATGTACTAAAAACTCATTAATTCACACCAAGCATGCTTATTTGATTGTCTCTCAAAAGTCATGCAGACCTTCACACGATCAATAAAAAAGCCTCTATTTTGAGTAGGTTTGTTTTCCTTCCTGAAGGCAGAAGGAACAGGATTAGAATCTCAGCTTTTTATCTAATGGTATATTTTAAGCATGCTACTTCACGAACCAACCAACCTGTGACATTCAACCACTCTTCAGCTTCTGCTTCAGAAATCCTAATTATCCCTTTCCCACTTGCCCTTAAATTCCAAAGCTATCATGTAGGCTTTCTAGGAACCTCCTGGTATATAACCACTCCTCCCAGTTTTGTGCCAGTTCCAGTTGCCTCTCCCAATTCCTGTGATCATTCACAGACAGTTGAGAGTGACCTCAAAATGATATCAGTTCCTTTAGCATTCAAGGGTACCTCCCAACAGGACCCATGTACTTACTATTCCAAGTTTCCTTCGGTATTTTCAGAGAGTCCTCTTGTGATTTACCCACATCTCCACTCCATTTCACAGCAATATGCGACCAGACTCGCACCTCTCTCTTTATATCACCTCCTACACATAATGTATGAGACAGTAGCATCTTGCCCATCATTTTATCTGATCAATGTCTGTAACACCAAAAATGACAGCTGGTAGATGCAGGGGCAAACACTGTGAGTCCTGTTGTCAGGCCCCATGGACAGGACACACCAGCACAATCAGTAAATTTTCAGGCCTGCTACCACATCTTGTGGCCAGCACATCCTTCACAAAATCAATGCTCAACGGGGTTATTCATAATCAAACCAGGCAAAATAAGTTGCTTTTTCATTCCAGCCTCACTGCACTTTTGCTGTCCTTATTACCTGAGGTAGAACTGCTAATTCTGTTGCCAGTGCAAATACACTGCTGGCGCTTGTTGTGTTTGTTTATTTTTTTAAGATTAGAGCTGAAATTTCATTTGCTTAGGAAGTATCCAGTCTTCTGCAAATTCACATTAGATAAATATTCAATTGTCTGAAAAAAATACTCGTAAATGAAGCAAGAATAGATACCAAAAAAAGGTATATTTAAGTTTTTCTTAAAACTCTTCCATGAACATCATATAACATCATCACTTTCACCTGTGAAGTGCAAAGCTTCAGAGCCCCAGAACATTCCACTTTTCTCACAGATCTTAGTGGTTACACATACTTTCCAATTTTGGTGTTGTATTATTTGAGAGTTAAAAGCTCTGGCTTTAACCATTGTCAAATGCTAACAGACTTGGCTATACCAGATGTACAGAAGTGGCTCGAGGGTAAATATCCTTTAGTATCTATTAAGTTTAGATTTCACGGTTATGTTTACTGCAGCTTCCTATTTTCTCAGCAGCATGGCAGGTTTTACTGGACTCTAAGCAACATGCAAGGCATCTAAACACATAAAAAAATACTTTTCTGCACTTGCATAAACAACATATTTCTTTTATCAAATTCTTTTCAGTCAACAGAAACAAACCCAGCGGGCTTTGACTCTCCTCACTGGTCTGTTAAACACTGTAACCTGTTCCTCACCAAGAGGACAGAAGGGAAATCATCATTCTCCAGCCACATTTTTGCTGTTGCTGCCATAAAAAAAAAAAAAAGACACAAAGCACCCAGAAAGCACTTGAGAATTATTCCATGTTATTTGTTACTATAAATACACATCGTTCAGAGGAACTGACAGCAGGCATGACAGGGACAGAAGGCCACAAGTTCTCTTGACTATAAAACATTCCTGATCCTGTTTTGAGGAGCTGCACTTGAGATGGGATGCCCTGAAGCAACTGCAGAGAACAATCTGGTGTGGCTTGGAAACAGAGACATTGCCTGTAATGTTTTGGATGGCACGACTTTTCACGTTCACTACATAATTCAGTAGCTACACAAAACAATTTGAAAAGCAGTCAAACTACTAACCTCCAGCTTTCTCCCTGCCCCAGGAAAAGCACAATTTGAGTTTAACCAGTAGCTCTGTGGCCAGATGAGGTTAAGGTAACACTAGTAAACAGCAGTACAGAGCAATGCAGCATCTGAAGACACGTCTGATTCCCCAAAGTGAATGAGAACTAGAAAGAAACCTTCTACTCTTAGTTTCTTCCAACATATAATAAAAATTCGATAGAAGATATATCCAAATCACTAATTACTTTCATGAGCCATAGTAAATATTATGAAGATCAGCACACTGAAATAATTTGTCTTTTAGTGTCTTGAATTAGGACAAACTAAGCCTGCATTTAAGATCGTAGAATGCTGAGGGAATTCACTGGAATCTATGTTGGAGTATTGAATTAAACAGATTTTTAAGTTTTATTTTTAAGGACAATATACATAAACTGTGACAAGTGCACTGCATTCACAAAAATTAAACACATTCAATGCAATAACTCAAAGTTTTTAGAGGATCAAGATATTAACTACTGCGTGACTGTATAATATATCCCTTTCCTGTATGAAACTAGTAATTCTAGTCTTTCTGCAAAATTTACTAAAACATAGTTAAGGATTAACAGTAACCCTGCAACTATTATGAAGACAAAAAAAAAATATTGTCAAACAAAACCAAAACAACCTCCACTAAGAAATCCCATCAAGTAGTAATTTTAGCCTCTTTTAAAAATGCAAGGGACAGCAAACACACTGCATTCAAATATTTTGAGAGAGAACCATTCAGGCATTCTCTCAGCTTCTGCTGCTGACAAGGAGGGAGGGTTGGAGAGTTTCAGTTATGCAGAACAGGTAGAGTGAAATTTGCTTTTTCTGATTATTAAAAGAACAAAGATCTCATTAGCATTCAGGACACAGAAGGTCTCACAGCCTTTAGCTGAACACCCATATTGCTTTGGATAGGAAAATGAACTTCTTCTGAGGCCTGTGAAAAATTGAATGTGTAAGAAAAATGAGCATAGCTCAGACTTTTGAAAAGGAATGTTGCTGGGATTGACAGTGAAGGGCCAAGGCATCACACTGCAACAGCAAGACCAGCAGTCAACACTTGGAAACACTAACTCCTGCCCACGTAGGCAGAAAAAGACATCCCAAAAATCAAGCTGGGCATGCTTAATGTACAATATGAACATTAAGAATTTCAGTGCACAAATTAGCAGATAAACAGTGTTTTCTCCAAACAGTGCAACATACCAAATACATAACAAACACCTGCAACACAAGATTTTTTAAGAAATGGGTTTTTTGTTAATTCTTCTCCTGTGAACATTATTTTTATTCTTACTATGCAGAAATTAAGATACCTACTCACTCTTTCACTCTTTAATATGAAGCATCATATAATAAAGGAATTTGTATCTGTATACACACCTTGTCACAGAAACAATTAATTTTGTCACACTCCTGTATCTTTCCCCAAAAACTAATTGTGTAACACCCAGTTAAAAGAGGTAAAGAAAACAAAGAGACAAAACAACCTCTCTGCTTAGAACTCGGAATGACTTAAGAGGGCTAGAACCTAAAGCCTAGAACTGCATACATGCCCTTTCCTGTTACAGATAGAAAGTTTTATTCTTCATAGAAAAAAGCCAAAAATTACAGAACATGGAGAAAAAAAACCAAACCTCAACATTTACTGAGAACTGCATGATCATTTTCAGGTCAGTGGCTATTCTCCAGAATAATCTTCATCCTGTTTCTATGTAGGATATTACTGCCATCAAGGCATAATAACATCTTTCAAGCCCCTCTAATTCTAGATGTACATTTCATCATTGCTCATTCTGGTTCTAATTCTACACTGCCTAAATCAGCTGTTTTATAGCTGTAGCTATTGGATGGCTTTCACTTCTCATGTAACTAAACCAAAAGAAATTTTTTGGAGACACTGGTCCAAATACTTAGCCAAAAATTTTATGCTACTTGTCAGCCTGCCTCCGAAGCCAAAGTCCTGCACCTGTTACCAAATGAGAACCTGAAAAGCCCTGTGGAATATTATTTATCACTGTTGAGTAAATCACTACCCAGAAATGCCACAAAAACCGTTCTGTAGTTAAAAAAATATGCCTTCTATAGCTTTAACGTTAGGCTACTAGTAAGTCATAATGTCAGTCTACTAGTAAGATGAGAGGTCAGTTTAAAAGACAGAGCAAATGATTTAACAACAGTGATAAATTTTCCACTTTCTATCTAAATGAAGGTTCACTTTTTATTGGCTGAGGGTTCATGTTTCACCTTCTGGGAAAACAGGTTATTTAGAGATATACAAAGATAAAAACTTAAAATCAACTCGTCCAGGAAACTATTTACATACTTGGGATGTCGGATGTCCGGCAGGGATCGTTCCAGTGCTATATTGTTGCTAACAAATATGTTGAAGCCATTTTCCCTATAAGCAGAATCATCATGGTCTTCCTCTGTAAGAGGGTACGGCTTTCCGTGTTCACCTTTCCCCACAACGAAACAAAACAATTATTTGCCTCAAGCTGACAGTACAAAATGGACTACAAAGATAAAAAAAAAAGTTAGACTGAACTTCAATTGGTACGCTGTGTCTGGAACAGAAGCATTCTCCAAGGAATCCTTGCAGTGTCTTTAGTGACACTCCTGTTACTTCCAATATAGAAACACAAACGTGATGGTTTGAAATTCGTGCTCTCCTAGAGGGTGGGGATTTGAAATCTAATACCAGGAGAAAACCTGAATGAAGAGAGGCAGAGACCTGTTCTATTCCCACTCCCCTCTTCCTGTCTTCAGTACTTCCTGCTAAGATCTATATAAGGGGGAGAGGAGACACCCCCTCTCTCTGCTGGGATCCTGGCTGGAGATGCTGCTCTGCTGCTGTTTGCTGCTCCCTGTGCTGCATGTGGCCGTGGCCATCTTGGGACCTGGGCCTGTTCTCCAGACTCATCCCCTGCCTCCATCCACAACCAAGGATTGTGCATCCAGCTTCAGTCCATCTCAATCCATCAAGATCCAGCACTGGCACCCTCAACGCAACATTTTGGTTCTGTATTTTTGGAAATTTACCCCTCCTTACCTTGTTACCCCCTATAACCCCTTTACAATGTTAATCCCTACCATTCTTCTTTTCTGTTCCCTGTTAAATAATGTATTTCATTTTGTTAACTTTCAACCGGTGCAAAACCTTTATTACCCCTGCCTGCCTTTGTTTATCTCTCTATCTGGGAAAATTAAGGGAGGGGGAACACAATTCTGCCTTCTAACTGAGACAACAAAGTAGGTACAAATGATAGGCCTCAGAAGTCCCTCTGAATTCACCCCAATTCAACTAGCTTTCCTTTCTTCCAGAGAAACAACAAGCTTAAAGCCATTTTATACATAAAACTTCGATTTGTCAACTAAACTAAGGCCTTTTTTTCATCTAAATCAAGCTTTCATAGAAAAATTATGAACAAATAGACCAGTTCTAGCAATACTCCTTTTCATTGATATGAGGAACCTCATTATTCAGTTACTCTACATTTTAGCAGTCAAAGCACACACCAAGCACTTTCCAAAAGCAGCTTTAACATTCAAATTCAGTGTCCAACTTTTCAGAACATGTAAGGAGACCAAATGTTTTGCTCTATGCTCCTTAGACACCCTTGCAGTCTAAGGGAGCAGCCAGACGTATTTGGTGCTTCATATGTCTCAGCACTGCTGATCTGGTTTCAGAAACTGGTCACTTTAGTTCCCTCAAGAAATCATCTGCTTGTTCCTTGGCAAAGCACAGACTTTTTATTCCAGCTTTTTACTCCCAAGTTAGTTCTCATCATCAGTCACTTGGCTTGCTTAGTACCTACCTCAGGCAACTGAAGCTCTATCTCTTCCAGTCAGAGAGCAAAGAACAAACAAAAACACTTCAAAGAAAATCAGAACATAAAAGCCTTCACTTTTTCTCTACTAGTGTTACTCTTCTCATTCTTACAGAGGATGAGCTCTTCAGAATTTCTAATGCCTTCTCAGGTTCTCAAGAAGATACACTTTCTTCTAAATGGATCAACTTATAACCTCTGTCTTCCTCCCTCCAGGCCCACTCATGAGACAATGCCTCCTTTTATCTGAGCCCTTTTAGTGAAATTAATCGACTTCCCAGCTAGATCTGGTGAGTGACCAAGGTCACCTGATCCTCAGCTCATCAGGAGCAGCTGCAGGAGGGGATGAAGAGGGAAACAACCTGGAGCTGAGAGAAACATCCATCAGTATTCTTAAAGCTTGTGAGCCTCTCTCAGTGCTCTATTTCACACTGCACATGCACAAAACATTAAAAGCATAAAATATGCAGTTAAAGATGCTGTAATTATTCAGTTTTAGATTTTTTCAGATTTTTTATTTTTCCAAACTTTGTACATATAGCTACAATTTCATTTAGATTCTTAATGAACATAAATAATGTTACTAACAAGGGGAAAAAATTAGTTTGTGTTAGGAAACACTCTTTGTTCATGCTACTTCATTGCTAACAGTTATCTTGTCATTTTTAGTTTCAAATGTCCCCAAAAGCACGTAACACACTAAAATAATACAAAATCTAAGACTAAGCTTCTGTATGAGTCTTTACGATTTCATAATAAATATGGGGAGGAGCTATAATGTTAAAGGAGCAGCTAACAAGTCAGAGTATTATTTAAAATTCAATAATAAAAATATATTAAATCTACTTCATAATCCAGTAACAATAAGCTAATGTCATTCAACCCCCAAGATAAAAAAAAATTAGCCCCCTCTTTTAGTACATGTTCTAAATAGACCCAAAGTAACTACTTTAATTTTGTTTTTAATAAAAGAATTATCCAGGTCACAGAATAAACAACCTATATAATAAGACATACTATTGCTAACTGATGTTTTTACAATATAATTTTCTGGATATTCCAGCTCTTCACCCTGTATGAAAAAAGGTGGATCCTTTGGTTTTCTTAAAGAAATTCAATTGGCTATTCAGGACACGAATATTTTTCATAGTACTCCAGTTTCCTCATACTGTTCCCTTCTGGTAAAACTGAAGACAAGTACTTTTAAAGTAGTCTTCCATTCTTCCTCACTGACTAGGGAGCATGACCACTGTGCACAAGCCAAAAGAACAGGTATCATGGGGGTTATCTAGAGCAACCCAGGAACAGGCTGAACTTTGTCTTATCATACTGCAGAAGTATTTGATCAATTGTAGTCTACAAATTGCTTTTGTGCTTATACAGTAAGTTGGGCCATGAGATGCATTAGAAGTTGTGAAGCATGACTCTTTCCTAACAGTACAATAAAATATACACACAGAGCATTAACAGAGGCTTGTGGGCTTTTACAGATCCCAGGAATATGACTTCCAGATATCTCCTCTGCTTGCTTTCTTACTCTGCAGCCACTCCTAATTAACCAGGGATCAGGTGGTCATTTACCAGTTCCAGCAAGAAGCAGTTGTCTATTTTTATTAAAATTGCTCAGGTAAAAAGAGACAATTTTCTTCTGAGTGACATTGGGCAGAGAGAAATAGACAGCTTAGAAGATAAGTACTAAAAAAAAATTAAATACAACTTTTGGATAATCAGCAGGCCCTTTGTACAGAATTCTGTCACGTATGAGTGTCCACAGCATTACAAATTATCATAAGCACATTAAGAGTCTCTTCTGCTGCCTATTTGCCTTCCTAGAGACTGACAGAAAGTGCCTTTACATTGCTTTGGAGCTGGACTATCCAAATGTTTACCCGAAATGCCAGGGTGATAACAAGACACCCCATAATGCAAGAAGAGTAAAATTCTGATGGGAAACAGCACAAAGGAGTTTAATGTCCTGTTACTGGCTACAGAAGGCTACTTTAAATCAATCCATAGACAGATACAAGACATGCTATACTGTTCTGCCTGAAGGTAAAATGGCAATTCAGGAATTGCCTCAGGGCTACAAAGTATTGTAAGGAAAAGAGAGAAAGTAGTAAAGTCCAGCAGAGTGAATTTTTGGGCTCTTTAGGTTTAAAAGGGGGTTCACCCAAATGTGATGGATAAAACCAACCCAGCACTGAGACTGGATACCAACCCTCTCTGAGGCTGGTTTACAATTTCAGCACAAATAACTCCAGAAACTAGGGTCAATTAGAAGTTTTAGGTCAGTTACTTGGGGTTTGATTTTTCAAGTACGGGGGAAAGGAGGGAAAGAACCCAAAAGCACAAGAACGACACACGTACTCCACCTGGGCCCAAATGCTCTGTTGCATGAGAACCCTCACAGCACCATTTAATTCATACAGTGCTGTCTAACTTGATTACAGAGTTATTACACTTATTTTTAACACAGTACTAAATGTAAACAACATTTTGAAAATATGCTAGATTTCTTTTTTTTTCTTGAAACAGTATGGTGGTTCTGGAGTTGACATCTCCACATTGCTTACGTGTTCCTTTAAGAGTTTTAATACACCATCTCAAAATGCTTCTCCATAGATATTCAGATAAAAAATGATAAAGTAAGATATACCCATTCAGATAAAGTACTGGCTTGAACATATATCAGAGGCTTTTTTAGTCCCAGTCAGGGATGGTACTGTCTCCTAGGAAACAATACACCCTATATCTAGCCCTAAAGGTTTTAAGTTTTATGCTTGACAACTTAAGGTAACTGATAGTTTAAGAACACCTCAGTTAAGGTATCTTCTGCTTACATTAAATACAGATACAGCAGAAGGAGAATAAATCCTCTTGTTCAGCAGATGGCACAAAATTAGGCTGAGACAAGAAAATTAAAAAAAAAAAACCAAACACATTCTGTATACTCGGTGCAATGTATAATAGCAGAACAATGGCTCTGGATCAGTTATAGATACTGTGGACAGGTATGATAATTATGAAGAGAACAAGGATATTGTTGGCAAAATGTGTAAGGTGTAAATCAATTTGAATGCATAACTGGAGTGCTGCACACAACTTCCTCACGTAACATACAGAGGGCCTTCCTTAAAATTGTAAACAACAAAACATATCGCATCAGGTTCTGGTTTCAAGGTCTTTTGGGTTTTGTTCTGGGTTTTTTTATCATTCAGATGAACACTATTTATCATTCAGTAGGCATGGTAAACAAGATTGGCTTTGCCATGTAAGTTAAAGGAAGTTAAGCAATTGCTTGACATCTAACAGGAAACTAAGTGGATAAAGAACATAAGCTGCTCAGTGCCTGTGGGGAAGAACTGTGTCCAGCTCTGAATTATTTACTGGCTATACTCATTGCTATTAGCTTACTCAGGCAAGACTTCACAGTCACACCAAAAGAAGACTATGATTTGCAAAAATATTTAAGCACAGACTTTAATTCAAGCATTCAAGCATCTATTAATCCAGTAATATTTGTAATAGGGAACAATAATTTCTAAATGCTTTACTAAATAAAAGTTTAATGCATAAACCTACAAATAACTGAGTCTTCTTATTCGCAGTGCATCTTATGATTTTTGATAATTTTGCCATTTTAAAAAAAAAAAAGTGTTAGGAATTTTGCCAACTACCCATAGATATTCCATACAAAATCTGGTGCACAACACTGTCTGTGCACATAACACAAACTAAAAGCCCATTGTTTGTCATGAAACTTTTCACAGGGAGAACAGGTATCTAATCCTATGCTACAGCAACATTTCAATAAAGAACTGAAGTCCCACGGGGGGAGAGTGATTGTATTTATTGTCAATATCAATATCAGCTTCTAAGAAAAAGTGCAAGAAGTAAAAGGGGAAGTAAAGCTCACCAGCTGAATAAAACCACAGGGTCATGCATCATCTGCCACCTTCCTGCTACATAAACTTCTACCCAACAACCTTTTTATCCACCTTGATATGGGAGTCAGAGTGCAACTGGCCAACTCAGAGGACAAAAACTGTTTAAAACAATCCTCAGTATCTTTTACCACATTTCTGAATTTCCCTAATGTGCAGCTGTACACAAGTGTGCCATCTTGTGCTGTGGAGATGGACTTCATATTATTTTAATTAATAAGTATAACAGATTATCAGTTGAAACTACCTGCACATTCTGCTTTTTGGGGGAGCAAATTTCCATTTGAGTACAAACAAAATAATTTCCTTTCTTATTTTTCCTTACCCTCACAGACAGGCAAGTGAGGTGAAGCATACCTGCTAAAAGATTTGTTAAATTACCTTTAACAGAGGTGACTTGATAAATGCACAAAATAGGACTTTTTTTTTTTAATCTTTTTTTCTTTTTGACAGTAAATGTCCCAGATTCTCCTGGAAGTATCAACACTTGGTGGACTTCTCATCCTGCTCACAAATTTTGTATTTTGAAACCTTTAGAAGACAAGTAGGTGAATGTTTCTTATCTAATATTAGTTCAAGAGTCAAATCAGGAACCAGTACAGACTGGTGCTTGGAGAAAAAAGGGGGAAAAGGAAGGGTTTTTTTTATCAAATCACTTTCTCCTTTCATACTAGGAAAGGAACTCCTTCCTTTGAACAAATGCTTTTTATGGTTTTGCATGGTCATTTTAATTTCCAGTAAAAAGTATTAAAACTTCAATTCAACAAATGCATGAAGGGATTTTATTTGCTGGTTTGTTATATGGAGAGAAATTAAAACTGCATGCCTAACATGAAAGTAATTGTCTTAGTGTCAAATACAACTACCCAGGTAGTAAAAACTAGGTGTGTAGATATGTAGATATGTATATGTTATGACTTTACAGACAGAAAACAATTTTTTTTGTAACTGTATGAGTTAACAATGGGATAGGCAATCCATGGAACTGTGGAATCCATAAATAGTTAAGAAAGAAATGATACTGTGCCTCAGAGAGATGACTGATACAACTTTGGTAATCTATTGAGCCTGACCCCAACCTTCAATTTCTATGAACTCTTAAGAGAAACAGGAGGACCACTGGGATAAGATGCTGGCACTGTATTTTTATTCAGTCTATAAAATTGTATGAGAAACTGAAATATACTTGTCACAACTCTGTTCTACTTTTCTCAAACTTCTCAGAGTATCCCACTAGTTGTAATTCTTAATGAGCCTAATTTATAGGAAAACAATTTAATTGATTTCACCTCAATGGCAACGGAATCAAAAATAACTACTGGTTTTATATTTTGTGCTGGAAAAGCTTGAAAAGCAATTTCAGTAAGATTTACAATACTTTTAATTATTTATTATAGAACTCTGCCAAGATCTGAGGCAATATAAAAAGCTCTTCCTTAGCACTACAGCCACAGCTGTACTCAAATCTTACTTATGCAATTGGGAAAAATAAAAACCCTGCCAACGAAATCCTGAACAATATATTTTCAGCAAGAATAAATAATTTCTTTATAAATATATAACAACATTTATTTATGACTGTTTCGATATCAAACTACTACAGAAAACAAACAATCCAAAAATCACTCCAGTTTTCTGGTAGAAAGCATTCAAATCCCTACTATTTTATTAACCTTTAGATACCAGTAGCATATACAGGTTTGCTTTTCAAGGACCATGTAGTCCTCAGTAAGTGGTATAGAAATGTTATTTGGAGCAAGTATGAGGCCTTTTCCTTTCTGGATTGCTGCTACATTTACATGATGATCAGTAGGAGGAATATGAACTAAATTGTGTCTCTCTTCAGGTGGGACTCTGAAATATGCCTTTTTTATGTTTGAAAAGAATTTCTGTAAAAAGAAATAAGTATCAAAGTGAAAATAACACTTGTAAAATAAAGCTTTTTAAATGCATTAGACATAAACTCCAGATTTCCATAGACTAACTAGGCCTGGGCTGACTCTTCACGTTAATTGAAGATCATAAATACCATTATGATCAGACTGCAAAGGAAAAAAAGGCTCAAGATTTTTTTGAAGAGTCCATGAAGTGGGAGAACCTGATTACCAGTATTCTGTATCCATTAAGGGCATGGCAGTGATTCATACACTCTGCTTAAAAGCTGAAACAACAGAAATTACTTCCAAAAGACACACTGGTAAGACAGGGCAGCTAAAAGACAAGAAGAACAGTAGTGGTGGTGAGCAGAAGAATGAAGCAGCCTAGCAAATGGAGCAGAAAACAGCAACATCTGTCAGAGTGGCAGAAGCCCCAGGTTGCAGCAGCAAAGCTCTGGCAGCTTGAATTGGGCTTTTCTGAACCACATGATTCCATGGGTCCCAAAAGTGAAGAAAGTTTTAGTTCAGGAGTGGGGAACAATCAGCTGGCCTAGCTGCTGACTTGCCAGAGAGAACTGCAAAATTATTACTGTTGTAGTTAAGGAAATAGTTCATATGTTCTTTATTAGCTTTAATAACATTTTTTGCTGAGTCAGTTTTCAAGAATTAAAAAAAAAATATCTCAGTGCTCTTGAGATTAATTCTCACAGGTATCTAGCCATTTTACTAGATAGTACTTTAAATTTCAACCTGGCCCTTGCTGTTGGCAGTTGTGTCTTAGTAGAAGAGATGCTTTGTACAGCTAAAAGTTGTAACAATCCACTTCTGCTTATGATCACTTTTACAGAACTCATTTCATTTTGGCTATTTGAAACCAAGACACTGTGCTTTATCTGAAATATGTGCATTTTCTCAATCAATAATAAATTCCTCAATCTTGTAGCCTGTGCTTTATGGAATATTAGAGTAGTGTATCCCTCTCCTTTTTAATCCATTTGAAACAGCCTCTGAATTTCCAGCACATGTACTGCAGATACAGTGGGGCAGGAAGGGAATTGATTGCTTTTAAATACATCATGAAATTAACCACAGGCATTGGTGTTTCAGCAGAAGGGTAACTCCATATGCACTCTGAAAAGTAAATTTTCTGAAGGCGTGAAAAACACTTTGTAAAAATAAGGATATTAAAAAAAAAACAACAAACAAACAACAAACCAACCCACAAAATTATGGCTTTAAACACTTGCTGCACGTACTGCAATGACTTGGCAGACTTACTCATCCTACCCTCTTTACCACTTTAATAAGTCCAGGTAAAAAAAAGACCATACTATTTGGTATGTCCAGTGTATTTCGAATGCTGTGGTGTACAGTGCAAGATAAGCATAACACATGCTGTTCTGATAGAGGTTTCTTTATCACTACAGCAGAACAGCAATATCCTCAGTAGCATTCTGCAGGCTGAGCTGAATCTAATCATAACTCTGTAGCCAAGGGATGCACAGTACATCTTCTATTTAGTCTAACTACTTATCACCAAATGCCACAGCCATCAAAACATTTTTTTTTTTTTTTTTCATTTAACATTAGAACAGACTGGCCGTAGACCATTAATCAAGCAAGCATGTGAGAAACAACTCAACCATAAAAAAGACTTCACAGTTTGGCTTAGAAACTGAATGATCTGCTAGGATAAAAAGGATCTAATATGGAAAAAGAGTACCTGAAAAAAAAAAACAAACTCTCAAAACCAAACTCATCTAATAGTTGTATAATGTTTCAGTGCTTAAATAACTTAATTCACATAAACTGCATCAAGAATGGCATTTTAATACTTGCTAGTACCAGTGGGTCTTCTATAATAAATGCATGTGTCCAAGCTGATCTCTTGGAAAAACTCAAACTGAAGTGTCACTAACGTGTTATACACAGGAAGCTAAACAGCTCCACAAAGTTAATTCAAATTAACAGTTCTGGAGGTAGAGTCACAGAAAGCCCCTAAATACAAAATGATAGGCTTCTAACAGCTGTGATTAACACAGGACTTTTCCCTCCCCCATTTTTTTCTTCAATATAAGATGTATTACAATGATGTGCCATTTACTGCACACCGCAGGAAAACGAGCAGGACGTGCCATGGAATTTATCTATGAAGAGGAGTTCTCCAAGGTTTGGGGTTTTCTTTTTGTGTGGTGTTTTTTTTTTTAGAAAGCCCATAAATACAAAATGATAGGCTTCTAACAGCTGTGATTAACACAGGAATTTCCCTCCCCCATTTTTTTCTCCAATATAATATGTATTACAATGATGTGTCATTTACTGCACACCGCAGGAAAACGAGCAGGACGTGCCATGGAATTTATCTATGAACAGGAGTTCTCCAAGGTTTGGTTTTTTTTTTTGTGTGTGGTGTTTTTTTTTTACAGCAAACTTAGATTTAGCTTGGAAGACTGCTAACATGAAAAAAACCCCAACAAATTCCATTTGTACATACAGACACAGTAAATATTCACAGTTAAAGTTTGAGGCAGACCCAGGAACAAGAGCTATGCTGCTTGATTCAGTGACAAGGCCATCCTTCTTCTTTCTGCAAAGCTGAGATGGGTGTTCATAAGCAAGCTGAGTTTGAACAAAAAGGGCCAAGAAAGTAAATTCTTTAGGTTGCATATATGAATTTTATTGCTTTTTCAGGTCCACATATCATAAAATACAGTGCCACATCTCTCAGATTATAATTAGTTTAACATGCAACTGAAGGTGAGTGTTGTGGTTTGAGGCTTGGAATGGGGGCGTGACCTTCCAGCAACTGGGAGGACCCCGGGTGGGGGTGAAACCATTGTATTCCCTCCCCTTCCCACACACACTCGGATAAGAGGCAGGGAGTGGGTTCTAATTTCACTCCTGCCTTGGAGCTCGGAGAGGGAAGTTGTCCTTTCACTCCGTGGGCCCCTGAAACCATTTCTGAGGGTTTTGTATATTTTATTTTTTGTATTATTCCCCTAATCTTTGTATATATTATTTTCCTTACCTCCCTTTTTCATTTTCTGTTCCTTGTTGAACAATATACTTCATTTTTTTTTCAAAAGTGTCTCTCTCTCTCTCTCTCGAGGAGCGGGGGAGAGAGGCGAGTACATAGTTCTGTGCCGTGTGGGTCCTGCCCTGAACCCCTTTTTACACAGAACCAGGACAGTGAGTATGCAAATAATTACCTGGTTTAATTAAAATCAGGCACTCCTACCCCCACAAATCTAGAGATACTGAAATTATCCTCAAGACAAGCAATGCAAGCTAAGGAAACTGTACTAACATGTTAAGATATAGCAAGAGGCAGTCATGGCAGATAAATAACAGAAAATTCAAGTCACGCGATGTGCTCGGGATTGGTCTACCTGCAGCCTTATGCTTCACTTAGAACACTTCTTTTCTACCACACTCAAGGTGACACTTTGAATCTCAGTGCTCTTCTTGTGGTATGTTTTGTTTTTGGCAAATCAGACACATCACTCTTCTGAAAACATGCTCACCATTACCACACTTCCCACTGATTGCCTTTCCCTCTTCCTATAAGATAATAATGCTATTATCATTAATATTACCTTTTATCATTCGTGTTGTGGTTTAAACACATTCTTCATCTAGAAGTGCCTTATGAATGACTGACATTCTTGTGGTAAGAAGAACTAAACTTAATTCCTAGAGCTGCTCTGAGCACAGCACTACTTAGACCTTTTCCTCCCTTGCCATCGATCCACCTCTTTGAGTAACAGGAGACTAATTATTGCCAACTATTTTTCAAATCCCTGACATAAATTTGAGTAAATTTCCTGTACTAAAGCTGACTGAAATTTCCCGTTGATATATGCTGCGGAACCAAGCAGAGGCAGATGTGGAGGATGAAAAAAAAACCAAAACAACTCAACTTCAGCCATGTACTGAACAGTTTTTCAACTAATTAATTTAATAATATGTTCTATGCAAAAGGACAACTCATTACCTACAGAACAGAACTAAATATTTATTGTAAGGCCCATGTTTATGCATAATTCATTAGGAGGCCACATATGCCCATTAAGGACTTTTCCAAAAAAGTTAATTTGCTGAAAACTGATGTTTGGATTCAGCCAAAGGTATTTGCCAAATTTCTTTAATTTTGTTAATGCTTGGGTTAAAAGGAGCCAATCAGAAATATATATTGAAAACCAAACCTAACATGGCAGTCTTTTTTTTTTTTTAACTCCTATTTATATGACAAAACTTAACTAATGTTATTGAAGGATAGACATCCAAGCTGAAAATCCTGCTTTTGAACCAAATCAATACTTTCTCACTTTGCAACATACAGAAAAAAAAGTTTCAAGTATGAACCCTGAAAGTTTTACACGCATGCAGCTTCGACTTTCAGGCGTACATGAAGGAACTCCCTAAAAATTTATTTCTGAGAAAAATTTAAAAATGTTAAATTCCACTGCAGAGACTCATGATGTATTTACTCAGCACATAGTCCCTGGCAATTCTCTTTTCCTCTGTATCATCAAAAGCCCCTCAATAAATCCAGTCTTTGAAGAGAAAGGAGGGGATCTTTAGCAACCATATGCACTTCCCTAGCCCTCCATGACCACAGGCAGCAGAACAAGACAAAGCAGAGATGAACTTCAATAGTATGCTTTGTGTTAGAAGCAATACCAGAAATTCCACCTTTTAATCTGTCAACTACATTTGAAACTAGAAAAGTAGAAGGAAATCATTGTTCCTCATATTTTCCAGAGGAAGAAAACCCACTCAGCTTGTCTAGTTTGTTGCCATTAATTTATCTCTGCATTGATTTGATATGCTTTATCTTATTGAAAGTTTCTGCATGTTTAGTTTTTTCCTCTACTTTCTTAAAAATGAAATCTATGTTTTAAAAATAATTAAAAGCCTAACTCTGTGTTGTCTGAAAGAAATTATAACGGTCACCTTGCATGGGATTAAGAACTGATATTTCACATAGAGGAAGACTATCTGTGTAAAGTTACTTTTGGCATTTCAAAATGTCTTTGATTTTTGATATTCACTCTGATTACTGAGTCTTCATTTATTTGCTTTAGTTATATTTTCAAAATACATTTTCCAAAATCCATGATGCTTTTGCTAAAGTCAGACTTAGTTTTACTGAACTTAGGTTTTTAAAAGTGTGATGTTAAGTGTCCCTTAAATGGTAGGTCTGAACTGAACTACACCAGCAGGCTGAAACTGTAGCCATGAATGTATCCTCTTACCAGTACCCATATTAGCATTTTTAATATATGTAATTATTATCCACTAAAAATAGATATGAAATGAAAATATCTTACTTGAGTATATGTCATTGCCAAGAAATGCTCAGGGCCTCATAACTTCCATGTAAAACTTCAGATTCCTCAGAAAAAAACAGATGAGAACATGATCTGTATCACAGTTTATTACAAACTTAAGAAAAGGTTGATAGCTGTATAAACTGGGGGGGGGGAAGTCATTTAAATACAATGCTGAAGTGGCAGTATGTTAGCACAGAAGCTAATTAAAACGTCAGCCCTCTAGAACTTAAACAGCTCACAGCCTTCATTCTTCTTTCTGAAGTATATGAAGTTTGGATTTCTTCCCAGTATAACTGGCTGAAATGTACTCAAAAATTGTGCTGGTGAGTTTAACTATGCCCTCTGCTATACCATTTTCTGTACATGAAAAAGCCTAAGTTTACAACACAGATGAAATCAAAGCATATAGATAGTAACCTGTAGCAGTGCATTATATATCATCTTTGAAGAACCTTTACAATCGTAATGTTAAGGAAAGCAACTGCTGAATTTTAGCCTGTAAGGAGCTTTCTAATTTCTTTGGAATTGTCAGCTTATGCTTATCACCATGGTTATTCTAGATGAAGTCTGTAACACACAAGGTTACAGAGTGTAAGTTGCACCAACATACTACACCGACAGCAAATTCCCTCTAGTAAGGTCTCATGTAGATTAGACCAAAAAAAATGAAGTCTTGGTCAATCATTCGGCAAACCTTTAAAACTGAAGTTCCTCTGATTGGTCTTTTGACCTGGATTTAGGTTAAAGGAATGTCTTCCTTAAATCTTTAAAAGGCAGTCTTTAAAACTGGTTGACAGCAGCTTATTCCACATTTTAAACTTACAAGATGACACAAAAGTTGTTTAGGAAAAATTCTCTTTTGCCATTGCTTCTGAATTTAAATGTAAAAATAAATTAAACTTAAAAAATACTTGTTCCAGCTCTTTTGCCACAGTTCGGTCAGGATTCATTTCCCCCTTCTTCTTTGAATTCAGATTTTCAGAGCAAAACAACTACTGGAAACTGGAATGCAAAGTTCCTTTGTGCCACTGAGTCAAGCAGTAATTGTCCTGACCTGACAAACGATCATTTTCACATCCACCACAAGAGACAACCCACTCAATTTAGATAGTCTATAGAGCTCTCCTCCTCCCGGCAAAGACAGGTCTAGTCTGAAGGTCTCTCAGCTGTTTTTTAATTTCAAACTTTCCCTGCAAAGGAGCCTGATGTTTTAGAAGGCTATGCAAATAAAATCCCTTTTCCACAATTACTACAAAACATATTTCTTAAAAAAAACCAAAACTCAAAAAAAACCCCAAAAACCAAAACAAACCCAAACCAAAAAAACCGCAAGAATTATTACCTACAGACAAACTCACATTAAATTTAATTTAGGTAGTCCTGAAAAAGTTTAACCAAAAGGTTCATGTCAAGAGGATGGTAACAGTCCCTGAAACCAAAACACCGTCTTAGACTGCAAGTGACAAATTAGAAGACAGGTTTGAGCTGAGACCTCCTGTCACACACAATCCCTGCCCCTCAAAAAAAAACCAAAACCACAAACTCCACAATTCTAAAGTCATTTCCCTTTTTTTTCACTTACTTCCAGGCAGCAACCAAGTAATACACACTGAATACATTCACTAACATCAGCACTTCGTCACTGATATCAATGTGAATCCACCAGCTTCACCACCATAAAGAAGGGGTACCAAGATACTTTTACAATATATTACAAGTCTAATTGGCAAATGACATCTTCTTGGTGTTTTCCTTAAGCTTGATTTTTGCTTTGGCTTGTTTGTTTCTCTCTTTTTAAAGTTGTGAAAGAATTGAGATCAACATTCAAATAGAATTGAAGGTACTAGAGAAAGAAGAGTTTGGTATGTGAAGGATTTGACACTACCCTTACCCACAGATGAAAACACAGAGAAAGATGAAAGACTAGCAACTTTAATAATTTTTGTAAAAGAGCACTTCTTGAAATAAGCTTCAAGGTAGAATATTTATAATTGGTTTGCAGTGTAGTCATAGACATTTTGTGCCAGGTTACTGGAAATACAATTTTCCTTCTGCCTCTCATAGTAAAATTCACCATGCCAATGCTCAGCACCTAATGGCACACTGAAGATCTTCTTTAGTGCTCTAATTAATATGAGTCAACAGAAAGCATTACAAACTGTGCCCCTTCCCTTGGCCTCTTAGTAGTCCTTAATTTGTTTACCAATTTTAAGTGGTATCACTGATGAATCTTCAAAGGCAGGAAGGGGGGCAGGGAAGAAAGGGGAAGAGTCTAGTTAACTTCAAGAAGGGCCTCAAATCTTTGCTGTGAGTACTGACACCACAGAGTTAGTCAGGGAGGAAACTTGACTCCGATTTACACCCACATGTAAACTCCTTTTTACATACAGATTTAAGTTGCAAGAGTTCTACCAAGTGCACAGTTTTCCAAGAGACAAACGTTATACAGCCACTGTCTTAGGCTTCTGGTTTCTTCTCCAGCAGTGTAATACTAGGTTGTAACTGGAGATCCAGTGGAGGTGTGCACTAACTCCAAATGACCACTTCAGTAGTACTGTGAGATGCCATTTCACAATCTTGGGAAGGTTGTAGCTGTCCAAGGACAAACTTAAGCACTTAGGAAAAATACCAAACCAAAACCAAACAAAACCAAACATAGGATATTCTCTATATATCAGGGTTTAAATTTCTGGAGAAGACATTATTGAAAAAATCTCTCTTTCCAAATCAATATTTGAGAGTACTATACTCTTATTTGTGCTTGGCGTCTGGCTGCAAACTGATCTCACCCTTTTCCATAGAATAACCAGACCATCAAGCTTGAGGAAGAGTGGTAGAACAGTGCTCTATATTTAAACAGCAATTATGTTTTAATATGTGAAACATTTTATGCAACTACAGTAGACGACAACCATCTCTTTCATATTATATATCCTTTATATGCCGTCGCCTTGACAAGCAACAATTAACATTATATTTCAGAATTTTTTAAATCATGTCAGACTCTCATTAAGATAAACTGAGGAACACTTTCACCTTTTACAAAACAATACACTATAAACTCCATGAAGCATATTGATTAATGCTATGAACAATTACATTATGACTGTTTACAGAGACCTTGGCTACCACTACATTTCCAATTATATTCCAAGTTCTCAAATCCTTTCTAAAGGAACTGCAAATACTACAGAGGCCTAAATTAAATTTAGTAAATTTGTTTAATATATAATTCTGCCAGAAGTCCCAATGCATAATCCTATCTGAAATATGGGATAAGTAAATCAATATTTTAGTATACACTTCTTTCTCTGCACAACTTTGAATATATTTATCTATATAAGAATCACAGAACTGATTTTTTTTCATAACCTATAGGGAATTACATTTAACTTTGCTATCTGTATAATGCTGCCTCATATCTTGTAGAGGCACTCTGGTACTAGGCTTTGCATTGACAAGTTCTTCTGAATTTGAGAATGGGCACTCTGCAAAATGATAAGGATTAAGTACAGCAAGTTTCAGGAAATTATTCCCAAAAAATCTTGAACAGAAGTGATGGGTAAAAAAAAAAAATCACAAGTGCACAATTTCTTTAGATCACACAAGTCAAATTTCAGGTGTTCACTACTTTTTATTGTCGTACAAAACCAGCCTTGA
Source organism: Merops nubicus (assembly GCF_000691845.1). Lineage (NCBI taxonomy): Eukaryota > Metazoa > Chordata > Aves > Coraciiformes > Meropidae > Merops > Merops nubicus. Next base: position 12,280 of record NW_008614272.1, on the reverse strand, counting down.
TTCTTTTGCCTTCTTTTAACATTCTAACCCAAGAATCCAGAGTTTCATTCTATTGCTCTTTTAATCACAAACATATGCAGTTCACTTCTTTTTTAACATCTCTGTTTATTTTGTTTATATAACTAATCTGTATGAATGTTTGTTTGTAGAACTATAGAGCATACTGTCTGTATATAGAACTCATCTTCATGAAATGCCTTCACTGAGACATGTAAAGGTCAAGACACTTAAAAGCACTTTCCCCCAGTCAAGACAGCATTTTGAAGAACCAGAAAGGTAAAGACTATGCTGAATATAGGAAAAAATTAAAACCTTCATTCCTTCCCTCCACATAAGGCTTTCCACTTGCTGTCTAAATACACAAACAGGAAGAACAAAAACTGTGCAAGGGGCTCGATAACTGCTGGGATAACCATTGCTGATACAGTGCATTCTAAAAGGTTTTATTTTTCCTCTGAGATCTTATTAGCAGACAGGAGCAAAATGGCTCAGCAGTCAAACATAAAAGTATTGACAGTCACATCTTAGAAGTCAGTTTATCAATTCCTTAATCAACTTCTTTTGAAGACAAAGGGGTTTATAAATTTATATTCAGTGCTATAAACACAGTTCCTTACAAGTTACCATTCTCTCACAAATTTCCTTTCAACTGCACTGAACTATATTACAAATTACAATGCCTCATATAGAACATAATTATTTCAACATATGCATGTAAGCAGTCAAAAATAACTCCAAAGTATTATAAATAATTTTTTTTTAAAAGTAAATACTTTAAAGAACAGAAATTGAAAACAAAAAACCACTATGGAACTTGCACTATGCAGTCTTTCTACATGACTTTATAGGCTATTAATCTCATCAACAGAATTGGTAAAAAAAAAAGTGTCTGACATTAAATCTTTTTGTTTTCCATCAGTTCTGCTCAGCTGGAAAGCTTCCTTTTTATTTTTTCTGTTCGCCCAGCTCCCCTTTTACAGTAATTTACAATTGGAAAGTCATCAGTTGTAGTTAAAAACAGCCTTTCATGACCAGAAATAGCACCATATTTAAACATTCAATCTGTACTTCTTTAAAAGCCCAGGAATTATACACTTAAATCTTTCCTCTTATCTGAGAAGGGCTGTAATTCATAATTACTGATATTACTCATAATTGATGAGCACATACAGCTGAGAATATTGTGAAGGAAATAGAGAAAATAACTTTCAGAAATGGAGTAATAACGACATCGACTGATTCTTTAGCACTCTTGGTCTCACTACTGAGGACATAAAGACAGAGGTGGAATCAACAGAATTTATGCTCATGGATGCTTTTGAATTACTACCTTAAACCTCAGACTTCTAGATCTACACAGAAAGCCTGGAAAATGAGTAGCCATTGGTGCCACAGCAGTTCCGTGCTCCTGGAATGAACATCTTGACAGACATGTCCTCAGAGTCCACCCCAGACAACTGAGGGGAAGTAGGGAAATGTGCTGAAACAAAGAAACTTGCCAAGTCAGTAGCTTATAACTGGCAATACCAGCAGCTTCAGCATCCAGGATGTCTACTCTGTGCAGAGATGCAGGAAGGTTTACACTGCAATGACAGTGTTGCTGTAGCTGAATTAATATGCATACGAGTAGCCACCTAGGTTATTACCACCATTTACCTAGGGTGCACTCACAGCTCTGAACTGCAATGCAAGAATGCTTTTCTGATACACATAAAACATGGTTTACTACTTACTGAAACAAAAATCATGGCAGCTGAAAGATTTGCATTGGTGTATAGTTCTGATATTTTTAATGCAAATTAAGCATATTCTTCATCAAGGCATATCAGTCGTATCCTCAGAGGAAGATAAATTAACAGAAACAGCTCTTGTTTTAAACGTTGGTTTCTTGTCAAAAAGACACTGGTTAGTCTGTTTATACACACATTTATGATAGGGGTGCTCTTTCATTAGCCTTTTAAGGAACACAAACCAAAACACAGTTATCAAGCACAAGTATCTTTAATAGCATGCCTCAGTCTGGTTAGTTTTATTCTGCTTTTGTTGGTGTGGGGCTTTGTAGCTTCCCTCCCCCCCCTTTTTAAAGAACAACCTTTAGCAATACAGGTAAGTACTGGGAAAACTTCTCTAACATAACAGACTTGCCTCACAATCACCTGGACCAGTAACACTCCTGTGTCTCATCTGGCTGCCCTGTGAGTTCCAAAAGTTCTGTACAGGTAAGATAAGCAACCAGAACACATGAATTATTGATTTCCTATTTTCTAGACAAAGTAAAAAAAAAAATAAATTCATCAACTTGGGGATATAAAAATAACTCAGAAAAAAACAACATTCAATTTTTTGAGATTTTAAAACAATCATCTTCCAAGAGAAAGCATCATTTTGAAATTAAAAGTGTGATGTGTTATTTGGAAAACATCAACACTAAACATCACGATGCTTTCAACGTAAGGTTCTTTTTTCAGCAACGATCCAGAAGTAATTTTGCAAGAAAGGTTGGAAATTCTACCTACATTGTCTGTCTGAGCTTATTTCTTTCTGTAACATCATTAGCAGTGGTGTAGAAAATATATATCACACACTTCTGTGTTGAGAACCAAGTAACAACCCACAAGGAGATTAAAAAAGATGATCTGATGTCCAAGTCTAGATGTAAACTTAGGCACATTTGAACAGGCTTGCCTGGACTTTGGTAGGTGAAACAGCTTCACATGTGCTTCTCCTGCACTTAACACACAAGATTTATATTTTGGAAAAGTAAGCACCTCATCCCAAGAAATACCCACCATGAGTATCTAACACATGGCTTTAGATGACCACTGAAGCTACTAATTAATGTCTTCTTCTGTAAAACTGTTATCCTACAGAGTGGAACTCTAAGCTCTCAGAGAACATTAAATAAAACCTATGTGCAGCACGAGTGGATGCCAGACAGATTCAGACCCTCATTGATGGATCAGTGATGGCAAGCCACAGTTATGGTGTGATTGCACCCACACCATCCTTTGTTTTCTCTGGTCAGAAGACCACAAGGGTGTTTTCCACTCAAACAGACTTCAGCAATTAATTCCATTTTTTTCAAGTAAATTGACCCTAGGAGGATCTATACCACAGGCAATTTCCATATACATAAGAAGCTGAAAATGTAATATCAGTTATGGAATTCTCTGCCTCTGCAAGAGCCTTTGAATATTAACTATGGTTTGGCTGTATGTAAAACCTTGCCACTCCATTTTTCACTTCAAGTCCTTCTCAAGTGAAGGAATATTTCATTAATTTTAATTTAATTAATTAATATTTCATCAATTACATTATGATAACATCATGTAAACTGATGGCTGAAACACCTTAAATATACATTTGAACCTCAGGTGGTCCAACAAAGCCCCACACAACCAAATCTCCCACAAACCATGAGCTCACCCCAGCACTTGTATTCAAGACCATTTGTAATTTTAGAGCCAAAAAAAAACAAGCTAGAACACTTGAAATAAATAGAAATAATACTATATTTCTGTATGTCTTGCAAATGGCTTTTCAGCTTTCAAATAACTGAATGATTTCTGTTGAAGAGAGACCACTCAAATTCAGGAACATCGATTTTAATTTGAAGGAAGAAAAGGGGATCAAATTATTTCGCCTTGAAACAGAAGAACCAGCCACGGAGAAATTAGCACATTTCCATAATAAGATTTATTAAATTGACATTTCCAATGCTTAGGAAATTGTAAGCTTTACATATAGACAGCTAAACTGAATTTAGAAATGGTTACACTCTTTTATCCCTTTCTGTGTAATGAGAATTGACTGCCTTCCCTGAAATGTCCTGAGAAGCCCTCTCACTGGTGTTATTTCATGCCTTCAAATTGATTTTTAACTAAAAGTTGACTTCAGCTTTATTTTGTTTTGTTATTAGGGATAGAAATTATATAGTATGTCCCAAAGAGTGCACTGAGATGCTGTAGCCTTGCATGTGTCTTATCATACTGTGATTTTCCAAGGAAAAAAAAAAAAATCATTAAAAGTTAATTTAATGTAATGAATAATAATAACAGAGAGAAATCATTAAAAAAGATTTCTTAAAGGGTCAAACTCAGAAAACACTATAAGTAAGCCAACAATAATATGAACACATCAGAATATTTTTAATATTATTATCACCAAGAAAAGACATTTACAGGAAAAAATATTCACATACTAGAGCATTCTACTACAGTCATAATGTGGGGAGTAGGACTGAGAATTACAAAGGCATAAAACATGTTTTGCCAATTCTTATCTGACTCCATGCAGTGGCTTCCCTTACATTGGCAATACTGTAACTATCCATCAGATACTCACAAGTATTACTGTTTATTTTCCAAAACAGATGGGGTCTGCATTACATTTTTTGGGAGTACACTGCGAGTCAAAAAGGTCCATTCCAACCAGATAACGTGATATTCTCTACATATGTGTATGGTTCTATGTTCCTACTGCTTATATTTGGTACAGTTCACCCTTAATAATTTGGAATACAACTAACACATTTCTGACAACATTTAAGATGCCTAGAATAACTTCATCCCCCTTTCCATATTTTTTCCTCCTAAGCAGGAGTGGGAGGAAAGGATAAACCTTTTTTAGGTAGTGATCAAAAAGATTCAAAAGAGAAAGGGAAAAATGAGTTATGCAATTAACATAGACTTGAAATATTTTACCCTTCCAGGCTCTTGCAAAATTACGTAATTATCAACTTATGAATCTGTCAGCTGGGTTCAGCTACAGAGAGGTTTTGGGGGAAGTGTTGGCTGTCTTCTGACAGCAGGATAAAGACAGCAAAATTTATTTTATAGCAGTTGATTTGCCTCCGTAAAATAATGACTTTCAGACACCGACGAAGGTGCAATGCAACTGCTATTTCCCTTCCTTCCTTTTCATTTTTCTGATGTTGAACAGTTATAAATTACATTATAAAAGAAATATTTAAACCTGAACATGCTCTGATGACAGAAAGAGGAATACAAACCTTTCTTTGCACATATGGCATCCAGCCTGTGAAGGTACCTCAGAATTACTTTATACACTGTAACAAAGTGTCCTTTAGTGTAGCTGCAAATACAATTTGCTCCCATTTGCAAGTCATTTTAGACTGTCAGAATGAAGTGAAGCAGCTTTGGCAAGCCTAAAGGACTGGAGTTGGACAATGGTAAAAGGGTCAAAGTTTATGTCTAACAAAACCTTGGATGTTGTTGGCAATTATAGGTACTGGACTCAGGATTATACCCATTGATCTAGTTGATACAGATGTCCCTTTTGAAACAAACACTTTAGTTTATATTTGGCCACAGCATAACGACTGATTTAAACAGTTTGTTAAGAATATTTTCGTCCCTTTCCTTGTACAACAATTATAGCTATTAAAATGAAACATTATTTTTATTTTCAGTTGGCTATTTGCAGCAATAAGGTACCTGTGCCTGGTCTGACCCCAGTTCAGAACGTTATGACTTTGTGACATGCCACAATCAAAAAAAAGACTATCAGGAATGCTTTTTAGCTGCCTTGAAAAGTAACTCTATGGAGAAAGAATGAATAAACCACTTAAATTGGCTCTGAACTCATCTATACCTGAACGCATAGCATCTTTTTGAATGCTTTCATAATCATGCCAGTCCTTCCTTTTCAAGCCATCAGTCCAGGTAAAGAGCTGTCCATCTCCCAGCCCCAAAGGAAGTGTCTGTGAAAAGAGGAAACAAACACACATATAAATATACACAGACACACATAAGTTTTGCATTATTAGAGAAGAACTTCTCTAATAGGGCACAAGCTAATAAAAACATTCAGCTTATTCAATGCAAATATTGAAACTTTACTGTGGTAAATGAAGCGATTTTTTCTAACTAGTGTGAGAAAACCATTAATTTAGTTATTGTGAAACAAAGTATGCCATGCAACTCGTACCTAACATTTCTCTTTCCAGCAGCATCCTGCTATGCTTGGCAAGAAGATCATGGACATTAAATTGATCTGTAAAACTGGACAGGTTTCAAAAATCCCCCATCCTTCAACTCATGAAGTACCTTGATTTTTTTTCTTAAGCTACCACTTGTGCAAAATTTGAGTTACAGTTACTCAGCACCTTTGAATGGTCCAGTTTAATTTGAAAGTGGTTGTTTTTTTCTGTGTTTTTTTTTTTTTGTACTTTTTTTAATTTGTTTGTTTGGTTGGTTTGGTTTTGGTTTTTAAATAGTTAATGCTCTTCAAGTAAGACGATGCTCACTATATCAGAGGCACAGAGCAAATCCTCTAGATCTCTCTTTGTGGTAACAGAAAAGGGAGGAAAAAAAAACAACCAACCAAACAAAAAAAACCCAAACCAAACCAACCAACCAAACAAAAAAAACCCAAAAACACACACACACACACACAAAAAAAAAAACCCCAAAAAAACCCCAAAAAATAAACCCTACCCCTCCAAAAAAATACACAGGAGAAACACCCTCATTCAACACACAGTTGGTAAGTTCACTTCTCCCTTCCAGACTTCAAATACTTGGGTAAAGCTAAGAACTAGTAAATTTATATTTCTAGACCTTTTCTTTTTTTCTCATTCTTTCTGCCAAATGCTGGTATTTTATAAAAAAATATTATAGAAAAGCACCATTATAAGTAAATCAGTGGTACACAAAATTTAGATCCCTAGAAAGTAGTACAAAGGTACACAAGGTATCAAATAAAGTCAGTATTTTTCTAAATGCTTCATGCACAGAACATGTGGCAAAAGAAGGGAAGAAAATTTTCATAAGGTAAGAAAATGGTCTCCCCTATCTGTGCTGAAGAAAGTGAGGAACAGATTCATTGCTGCTTAGGGGTAACATCAAAACTCTAGCTGTAGGTTTGAGCCAGCAAGTTGTCCAGAAAAAAGGGCATATGTATAATGCAACAAATGTTACCAAAGGGTACATGAAAACACACTTGAAAAGCAGTTCTGGGGAAGCAACATTTGATCAGCCCTCAACTAGAAAATATTTAAAGCTCTGCAAAAATCTTATGCATATATAAAGGCGATGCTATGAGCTTCACATGTGAAGTATGTAAACCAAATGAACATTGGACTTGTCCAAATCTTAGTGATTTTACACCACTGGCAGCACAAAACCGGATGATACTCAGCAGGTCCCAAGTGAAGCTGTCCCAGCATGTTCAGTTAAGGTTCCTCTATTTAGGACAGACAAATGTTTGCCAAGCTATATAATGTGGACGTGGTAGCTAAACCCTCTTTAAAAACAGGGTTCAAAGGCTTTCAGAGCTGTAAGCAAGAACTGAGGAAGGCCAAGCATGGCTGGTTACCTTCACAAAAAAGATCCTACAAGTCCTGGCTGACAAAGATCCATTCAGAAAATCTTTGCTTTGGGTCAGCTGATGTTTTTGAGAATGCTGGATGCTGAGGGCAAAGTGCAGTGAGCTCAATGCTCTTCAATAAATCCCCGAGCGACTGAGAAAAATCCATCACATTCTGCTAGCATGACCTACCTTTTTTACTTTTAATATTAAAAGTAACTTATGCTACATATTACCAAAATGCAATCCAGCCTACGTATACTCCTCTGTTGCAACTTTGGCAGACATATTTCAAGAAAACACTGTGTTGTCATTTTTAATATAAGTCAGAGGTTCAGACCTGGAAGAACTGAAGCAGAACTGATGATAACCTGATAAAACTTTTTCATCTTGTCAAAGTTTCTAACCTTTGATGTCCTTCAAACGAACTCATTAATCTCAAAAATTCTTGAGTTCAAATAATACTAACCTTCTAATAGTAACATGAAATTGCTTCTTTCTTTAAGTCAGAAGTGTAAGGTAGAACTTTTTCATGTTCTAGCACTAGAACGCAGGCTGCACCAGCATAACCTGTGATTCTTGAGCCCAAATTCCTAAAATCAACTACTCTGAAGCACTAACTGGCTCTTTAAAAGTCACACCCAGACAGATTGGCTTCAATTAAACTTCCACCCCTTGTCAGTTTGGGTACAGTTGGTGTGAACTGCTTGGTCTCAAAAACTGAAGTCAATCAAAACCATCAAAAGCAGTATAAACTTTAATTTTATGACCCTTTATTCCTGTGCTTTCTTCTTCCCCTAAAAATAGTGATTTAAATGGCAAGTCTGAAGCATATTTAAAAAAAGCTGAGCAGAGTTTACAGCTGACTTCCTGATGCCTATTTGCATTTTGATGCCATTACTGATAAAAAATATTAATTACTTCTAGTTACTTTACCTGATAACATTTACAAGTCTAATGTACCAGAGGGCCCTCTTACAAGCATAATATAGTTAAAGAAATACATTCACTAAAATTAATCTAGTAAAAGGATAAATATAAATGCAAATACTGTGCGACACACAAAAAGCTTACTGAAGTCTTGATGTGGCTCAGTTTGGAACAGTTACATTCCCTAAGAGGAAACAGGAAACAAACAAATCAAAATATAGGGTTTGGTGTCATCATAAATCCCTGTTTAATGACTAAGGGTTTTGTTTGGTTGTTGTTTGTTTGGTTTGGTTTGGTTTGGTTTTTTTTTAATTAATCTATTAACTCCCTCCCATGACAATCATACTGTTAAGAATCAATCACAGAATCACAGAATGTTAGGGGTTGGAAGGGACCTCCAGAGATCATCGAGTCCAACCCCCC
>NW_008614272.1:0-3583 GCF_000691845.1 Merops nubicus | reverse complement strand
GGTCTTAAAAGTCTCCAAGGAAGGAGACTCCACAACCTCCCTGGGGAGCCTGTTCCAGTGCTCTGTAACCCTGACAGTAAAGAAGTTCTTCCCATGTTGAGGTGGAACTTCCTGTGCTCAAACTTGTATCCATTGCTCCTTGTCCTATCACATGGTACAAGTGAAAAGGGGTTGCCCCTTCCTTCCTGACACCCAGCCCACATATATTTATACCCCCCAGGAGTCTTCTCCAGACTAAGAAGCCCCAGGTCTCTCAGCTTCTCCTCATCAGGCAGGCGTTCCAGTCCCCCAGTCACCCTCGTAGCCCTTCGCTGGACTCTCTCCAGTAGATCTCTGTCCCTCTTGACATGGGGAGCCCAGAACTGGACACAATACTCCAGGTGAGGTCTCACCAGGGCAGAGCAGAGGGGCAGCAGGACCTCCCTTGTTCTGCTGGACACACTTTTCTCAATGCACCCCAGGATCCCATTGGCCTTCCTGGCCACAAGGGCACACTGCTGTCCATGGACAACTTGTTGTCCACCAGGACTCCAAGGTCCCTCTCCATGAGGCTGCTCTCTAGCAGATCTCCTCCTAACCTGTACTGGTGCCTTTTATTACTCCTCCCCAGGTGCAGGACTCTGCACTTAGTCTTGTTGAACCTCATGAGGTTCCTCTTGTCCCAGCTCTCCAGTCTGTCCAGATCTCACTGAATGGCCACACAGCCTTCAGCTGTATCAGCCAAACCTCCCAGTTTTGTGTCATCAGCAAACTTGCTGAGAAGACACTCTATACCATCATCCAGGTCGTCAATGAAGATGTTGATGTATTTGAAGAAGTCCTTTTTGTTCTCTTTTACTTCCTTTGCTAGTCTTAGTTCTAAGAGAGTTTTGGGCTTTCTAACTGCCTTCCTACATGTCCTGACTATCTCCCTATATTTCTCCCAAGTGACAAGTCCCTTCTTACATGAGCTATAAACTTTCTTACATGAGCTATACACTTCCTTCTTCCATGAGATTTCCTTCAGAAGCTCCCTGCTCATCCAGGCAGGTCTCTTAGCCCATCGACCAATTTTTTTACACATGGGAACACACCTATCTTGGGCTTGAAGGAAATAGCATTTAAAAATCGACCAGCTTTCTTGGGCCCCTTTACCCTCCAGAGTCTTAGCCCATGAGATTCCCACAAGGAGATCTTTGAAGAGTGTGAAATTGGCCCTGCAGAAGTCCAGGGCTGTAATCCTACTTATTGCCCTGCTTCGACCTTGTAAAAGACTAAACTCCACCACGTCATGGTCACTGTCTCCAAGGCTGTTCCCAGCCTTAATGTCCCCAACCAGCCCTTCATTATTTGTTAATACGAAGTCCAGCAGTGTACCTCTTCTTGTTGGTTCTTCCACTACCAGCATTAAGAAGTTATCACCAATGCACTGCAAGAGCCTTTTTGACTGAACATGCCTGGCTGTGTGGGATTCCCAACAAATATCAGGGTGATTGAAGTCTCCCATGAGTACCAAGGAGTGTGTTCTAGAGGCTACCTCCAGCTGTCTGCAGAAGGCCTCATCAACATCTTCTTCTTGGTTTGGTGGTCTATAGTAGACTCCCACAACAGTGTCACCCCTGTTCACATGTCCCTTAATTCTTACCCACAGGCTTTCAACGTGTTCCACCTCTCCCCACGGACACAACTCAACACATTTCAGTTCCTCTCGTACATAAAGGGCAACCCCACCGCCTCGCCTTGTTGGCCTGTCTTTCCTAAACAGTGTCTAGCCATCCATGACAACATTCCAATCGTGGGAGCTATCCCACCATGTTTCAGTGATTGCAACATAGTCATGCAACCTAGTGCAGACCTCCAACTCCTCCTCTGTCCATTGGTATATCAGCATTTCAGAGAGGGACTTAACCCACCAATTTTCCCTTTTGCTGTCTGACTATTCCTGACTACCACCACGCTCACTAACTTGCTAGCAAGTCCTGTCTGATCACTGTCATTGTCCACCTCAAGTGGGACAGTAGGCTGCAGACTGTCCTCAGGCACATCTCTCATGAAACCTGGGATAACCTGGTGTTATCCCCTTCCCCCTTCAAAGCTAGTTTAAAGCCCTGTCAACAAGCCTGTCGACTCCTGTGTGAGGATCCTTTTTCCCCTTGGAGACAGGTGTGCTCCATCTGCTGCCAGCAGACCAGCTGCCATATAAACCTCCCCAAGGTTAAAGAACCCAAAATTCCAATGGTGGCACCAGTCTCTGAGCCATGTATTAATCAGGTGTGTTTTCCACCCTCTTTCAGTATTTTTCCCTTCCACTTGAGGGATGGATGAAGGCAGCACCTGTGCACCTGAACCTTGAACTACTAGTCCCCAGCGCCTTGAAGTCCTTTTTGAAAGTCTTTATACTCCTTTCTACAATCTCATCATTACCTACTTGAATAACTAACAAAGGATAATAATAATCAGAGGGCTGCACCAGAGCAGTGATTTGCCTTTTAGTATCTCTAACCCAAGCCCCTGGCAGGCAGCAGACCTCCATGTGGGATGGGTCTGGTCTACAAATGGGTTCTTCTGTTCCCCTCAGAAGAAAGTCACTCACTACAATTACCCTCCTTTTTTTCTTAATTGGAAGTCTTGATAGGCTGGGGTGAGTGACAAGCTGCATGGGACTCACCAGATACCCAATACCCTGGTGATTTTTTCAGTTCCAATGTATTTTCAGTGTAGGATGGAATTAAATGCAATGCCCTCCCAATTGGCTTCCTCAGAGCGGTATTCAGACAGTGTAATCTCAGTAGGGAGTGAACACTGTGACCCTTACAGGACAGGGACATCATTAAATTCACCCTGTGCACACATTAGTTTTACTTCCACAGTGAGCGTGAAGCAGAGCTTAGGAAGGAATGTGAAGTCTCACAGCCAAACACTCTGGAAAGAACAAGAGTTCTGCAACAGAGTCTATATCTCTGAAGAAACCAGAATTGCCTTCGGTCCCTCAACTAAATATCTCCCTTGTCAGCAAAGGATTTTTTTTTATTCTTTTTTGATGTTTCCATATTGCTTAACAAGATACAAAAGCACTTGAAAAAACTGGTTCCTCCATTTCACTTCTGCCTAAGGGTAAACAAATTGCATTTTGAAAGACCTTAAAACACAGTTTCTGGAATGCTTTAAAAATGCTGAAAGGCTCCACTGTAAAACTCTAAGTACGCTCACAGGCCTCCTTCCTCCACATAAGCACCTTCTTCCAGCATCTCTAGCTGTCAAGTACACAAAGCAAGGAAAAAGGGAAAAAAAAAAGAAAAAAAAAAAAAAAAAGAAAACTTATTGAATAGTCTCATTCTAGCCTTGTCTTCTCCCTACATGCTCTCTACTCAGTTCTCTATCTTTTGGGATACATTTATAATTTACACTATTTTGCATATAACCAGAGTTTGTTCTACTTTGGTCATACAAAGGCTTCTGTTGTCCCAAATCTGCATTTTTACCCAGCAGGCAAACAACAAAAACACACACCAGGTCGAGGAGCTGCTGATCCCTGGAATGGAATGTGGTTCCTATGGGTACAGGGAGGCAGGGAGTGGTTGTTTCCAGTAGTGTCACCCTCCAA
>NW_008614271.1:75729-79221 GCF_000691845.1 Merops nubicus | reverse complement strand
GTTTCAAACCATTACACTGGTGCCAGCTGCTAAGGGTGGCAATAAACTCCAAGCTGGACTCACTGGCAAGTAGAAGGTCCTGGGTCTGGACAGGAGTATCAGGTGGGTGGAGAGGTCTGTGTGGGTATTTGGAGACACCTGTGGGTGTAAGGTTCCCACAGTATGGGAGTGTGTGAACATGTGTGTCTGCACCAAGCAGTGAGCTGGACTAGCCAGTGGGTCAGAAACCCATGAGGCAGGAGATTGTTGTGTGTGTGCCCACAAGTGACATCTTGCCTCCGCCAGCTCAAAAGGAGGAGGGGTCAGGCTGCCTGTGCTTACTTCCTATGCAGTTCAAGGCAGAACTCCCTCTGTGTAGCTGGCCACGTCCATGTTGTGTGTGTGTCTCTGTGTCTGTGTGCTCATGTGCTCAGCTTCCCTGCTGGATGAACTCATGAATGGGAAAGCAGCAGTTGTGTCCCTCTGCTCAGGAAGAGACCCCAGGTCCCCAGGATCCGAGTTTGGGCTCTAGTGGTTGAACAGGAGGGAGTCCTGGGCCAGGGCTTCTGGAGATGGTGGCTGCTTCTAACATCCCTTAAAAAAATAATGTCTAGTACAACATGTTGCTTAAACCTGGAATTTGGAACTTATGTATGTGATTTGCACTGGAAGAAATATGAATCATATCAAATTTAATATATTCTGATATTTTTTCTGTTCTTCAGAAATATGTTATAATTATGTTAATCCTTATTTCTAGGGGAAAAGAATAAAAACATCATACTCAATCCTGTTTTTCAGTCCATGCTAAACACAGAGCTGATAAAAACCTGGACGTTTTCTGTGTGAGTCTAAATAAGAATGATTAGCTACAAAAATTCTCCTGCAGTTTCAAAATTGACATTCTCTGTTGTTTTTGAGAGATATATTGAAAATTTTTACAAGTTCTCTGCCATTGCTCACTAGTTTTCTCAAGTTGCTAAAATATACTTCACCCTTAAGCTGCTTCCTGCTCATTGCTTTCTGCTTCCAATGCTATCAAAACTCATCCACCTTCACAAGTGTTCATGACAGTGCTCTGCCTTTCTGGGGTTTGTGCATATCATGGTAAATTATAGTCTTATAATCCTCTGCCCTCAGTCTTATATTAAATCAGTTTAGCCAGTTTACTTCCAAATATTTTGTCCCCTGAAAACTAAGATTGGGGCTTATCAGATGACCTTGATAATTAGAGACGAAGCCCATAATAGAAGCACCATTTCTGTCTCATTTGGATTAGCTATGTCAGATGATGAGTTTAAATTACAATAAAATGGTTAATTTGCAGTGCATAAATGTGGTACCCAGAACCTAAATTTGATGCATTTTAAGTTCCTTTTGTTTACAGAAATAAACCCTCTGCTAGAAGGATTGACCTGGCTCCTGGCATAAGCTCTCAATTGTCTTGATGGTTGTGAATGCCTTTAATCTCTGCATTCTTTGTAAATGATATTGTGTCACACATTCACTTTCTTTCCATTAAATGAACTGTTTATACAAGTTGTTGATATATACTTTTAAATTTATTTTAAAAATTATTTTTGTTTTGATTATTCAGAGCAGGCCACAACTTTATAAATTCAACATATCAAACTGGGATTTATTTAATATAGATTGTAGTTCTTCCTTGTAAGTCTTTAGAAATAGTACTTCTCTCATATGGGTGGAGGGGAATATACAAATTTTCACTACAGAAATTTTTGTCCCTTTGAAAGTCCAAGTAAATGATAATTGTACAGTACTGCAACTGTGTTTGCAGGTCATACAACTGAGTGTATTTGACACCCAAAGTACAAAAATACAAATGTGTCCACAGCTTGAAATGGATTTAAGGGGAAGATTGTACAGAAGTGAACAAAAGCTCCAACCCCATTCACTTTCTTCATTCCAGTATCTGCCTGTTGTTGAGCCACACATTTGGACCCTCCCAGCACGTGGAGAGTCCATAGGTGACAGTATCTGAACAAGGCTTGGAAGGATTACTGCTGAGGTTAGTAGTCCAACAGGTAAGACTGGGAGCATATAGACCTCTGCATAAATAGAGCATATAGACATAACTCTGAGTTGTGGAGGTGAGACAACTTGCTTGCTTCTTCCTGCAGATAGGTGCTGGACACAGGGAACGGCATCAGGAAAAGGAGGAGGATGGAGCACTCCATCCACTATTTCACAGTAGGGGGAAAACCCTTCATGACAGGGAAATAGTCAAAGTCCCTGTAGTTATAGACCAAAGTCCTTGGTCACCTTAGTTTTGCCAGTAGCTCAGTGTACAGTTTAAGAACAGAAAAGCGAACAGCTTCTCAGGAAGTAGGGATTGTGCTCTGGTTTTGATCTTAAAGGCTCAACTCACTTTTGTCAAACACCAAAAGCAAAAAGAGGATCTTGAGTTTCTTGCTACAAAGAACATAATGCAAGACACAGCGAGGGAGGGTCATTACAAAATGTTCTTGACATAGGTGTCAAAAACCTTCTCTTCTCCTTTTTCTTATCTTCATGTGTACTTCCTATACTTACATTTTACAAACTGACTGCTGAATTTACAGATGAACAGGAATGAGCTTGAGGCTCTGCTATCTCAAAAAGCCCTGAAAAAATACTGTCATCCTACAAGAGGTATTCTCCATGTTATCCTCACAGAGTACTGCTTGTTGAAGAATGGCTTTAGCCTACGGTGTTCCAGATTTTTGCTTGGGTTATTTGTACATTAGGAAACTGCATTTGGAGAACAATGCAATTCACTGTGCATTTCAAAGCCTTACTTGTGTACTCTATTTTCCTTTAAAGGCATTTTATGCAGGAAGAAGCTGGTGTTTAGCTGCTGGTCTCAGAGAAGCAACTTAGAGGACCTTTGACTTGACAGGAGATACCTCAAATGAAACACAGAATTTCAGGGTCTGTTTGAGTCCTTGAGTCTTCAGGATAAGTTTACTAAGCTCCCACTGCAGGAAACAAGCAATGTCTGTTCAAAGGCTTCCTGGCACTATGGTGGCACCTATCATGGACTGCACATGGTTGATGAAGCAGAAATTAAGGAAACATATGTAGTGAAATGAATATTATCTGCCTTGACTTAGCAAGACTTTTGATGCTGTCTCCCATAACATCCTTACAGGCAGGCTTAGTAAGCATGGGTTAGATGAGTGAACAGCAAGGTGGATTGAGAACTGGCTAAACAACAGAGCTCAGAGGTAGTGTTCCCCAGGGGTCTATGTTTGGTCCACTGTTGCTCAACATCTTCATCAATGACCTAGATGAAGGGACAAAAGGTACCCTCAGCAAGTTTGCTGATGATACAAAACTGGGAGGAGTGGTTGACACATTAGAAGGATGTACTGCCATTCAGCAAGACCTGGACAGGCTGGAGAGTTGGACAGAGGGGAACCTAATGAAGTTCAACAAGGGCAAATGTAGGGTCCTGCACCTGAGGTGAAATAGTGCCTTGCACCAGCACAGGTTAGGGGCTGGTCAGCAGGA
>NW_008614271.1:34207-75636 GCF_000691845.1 Merops nubicus | reverse complement strand
AGCAGGAAGGCAGTTCCATGGAGAGGGACCTAGGAGTCCTGGTGGACAACAAGTTATCCGTGAGCCAGCAATGTACTTTTGTAGCCAAGAAGGCCAATGGTATCCTAGGGTGCATGAAGAAGAACGAGACTAGCAAGTCAGGGGAGGCTCTCCTCCACTTCTACTCTGACCTAGTGAGGCTGTATTTGGAGTATTGTGTCCAATTCTGGACTCACCACTTCATGACAGTCAGGGAGTTACTGGACACAGTTCACTGGAAGGCTATAAGGATGATTAAGGCACTGGAGCATCTCTCTTATGAGGAAAGGCTAAGAGACCTAAGGCTGACCTGGAAAGGAGAAGACTAAGAGGGGGATCTTACCAAGCCTTATAAATACCTGAAGGGTTGGTGTCAAGAGGATGGGGCTGGTCTCTTTTCAGTGGTGTCCTGTGATAGGACAAGAGGCTATGGGCACAAACTGGAATATAGAAAGTTCCACTTCAACTGTCAGAAAAACGTAATTCCTGTAAGGGTGATGGAGCCATGGAAGAGGTTGCCCATAGAGGCTGTGGAATCTCCTTCTCTGGAGATATTAAAAATCTGCCTGAACGCAATGCTGTGCAGCCTGCTCTGGGTGAACCTGCCTTATCAAGGGAGTTGGACTAGATTTCCAGACATCCTTTCCAACCACTGCCATGCTCTGATCCTGTGAAAATAAAGCTACCCCAACCACTGTCAACCATAATGCTATATGTTTTGTTATAAATTGGTGCGGAGGTGACACTAAATGTTCTGGGACAATGTTGGATATCTGCCAGTATTCAGTACAGCATAAACAATATAAACATGAACCAGTCTCTATCACTTGGTGCATGGACCTAGATGGACCTAGATGTGGATGAGAAAGACAAGAGTGCTCTACCTAGTAGCGTGGAAAGTGTACAAGATATGGTTTTATTTTAAACTTTTTTTTACACAAACAAATGGACACACAAGCATCGAAAATATAAAGAAGATAAAATAGGTGTAAGCTGTGAGGAATTGCACCTTTACAGCAGTCTGGCAACAAGCAACTGGGACTGTTGATTTAAGGCACTGGATAAAGTAGATTCAATAGTACTTGACTCTGTGACTACCGATCATATTCCTGCTGAGTTGGTTTTACCATAAGAAATCATGCATAAAATTGAAGCCATCTTGATAATGCACAACTTGATTTATGACTTGGTGAGAAGAGAGTTTGATCTGGCAGGGGGGTGGTATGGGGAATAAGCTAAACCAATGGTTTCTGAGCAGATTAGGAAAGGGGGAAAATATAAAATGAAGGTAAATAAGCAAAAATGAAAATACTGTAAAAGGAAATTTTATATGAAGGAAAGAGCAAAGATGTGGTCACCAACCAAATACATACTTTGACATCCAGAAAAAGAGTATAGAATAATATTGTAATAGTGAACTACTCAAAGAAATTTGTGGCTTTCTGTTTACCCAGTCCATAAATTTTATTGTACTGAAATTGAAAGACACCCACAGAATACTCATCTTGGTAAACAACCAAGGGATCAGAAGGGGAATTTGAAGCAGTTAAATTATTTGTAGTTGTCAAATACTATTTTTGGGAAGTACTACTTTGTTTTATGATTGGCCGTAAACAGTATGTGAAGGGGAACCTGGAATCTTAAATAGATTGGAAGAAGTACAGTGAGATTGTTTGGATAGTTGTGCAGAAGTTTGTGTTGGTCATTTCAGCGGAGGCACTAAAAGAAACAGATTTCCAACTCACAGGGATTACTACACAGCAAATGAGCTGTCTCCTCTGGATGTTCTAGATTGCTTTTGATATGATGCAGCATTAGAAGACAAAAAAAAAAGGGATTTCAGGATGGCTATTGCTTAGTGTGAGATGGGGTCACCACACGGAGTAACAGCATAGGTTAGAATTCAGAACTTAATGCTGAGACACAGGTCATTGTGGCAATGTTGAGCTTGTTGTCAAATGTGCTAATGGCTTAGATGTTGTCTTCAAATAACAGGATGTCAGCTTCATTAGAACATCTCTCCTGTGTTTTCCTTTTACATAATTTCTTTTAAGAGATGGCTTCTGCAGAAAATAAATATTCTACAGCCCTCATGATATGAATGTCAATGTTTGTTTTCCTTGTAGCCAGGTCACATCATTGTTATTTCCTCAAGAAAATTTTAAGTCTTTTTTTTTCAAAAATTTTATGTTTATTTTCACACGCTTGTTTTCTCCAGTCCAACGCAATCTTGTTTATAATGTATCATTCAATATGCCTAGTAGGACTAAATATGAGAAGACAAATAGCAACATTATTATCCACACTAAGCACATTTAGAAATGTTCATTTTGCTTACTGGTTCTTTGAAGTAAAACATTTCCTGATTTATAAGGCTGGCAAAGCCCCCAGTTTTAGGTGTTTATCAGTCACACCACTCCTTCTTACGCCAATAGGCCGTTTCTTTGATCATTTGCTAGAAGTTTCAAAATATCAGGGAAAACACCCCAGAGGTATTTTGGTTGGATCACAATGAAGAATTAAAAATATCTTAGGTCTTTGATTATTGGTGGCACTTCAATCATGACATTCAAATAATGCTTACTCTGGCAAAGTCAGCCAGATAAGTTATGCCTCTATTTTACTTACAGTAAAATTAAGAGAATATTTCTATCATTTTGCATATTTTAATGTTATCGGGCAGGCTTTTAGCGCAGAGGCTGCAAAAGTGCAGAAGTCACACTAAAGGATCTACATTTAAAAAAATATCTTAGACCTTTGTCAGCAAGCAATATTGTCTCAGTTAATTTTCTGCTGATAAGACAAATGCTGTATTTTCTACTGTTGCATTGCTATAAATGTACAGTGTCCTTTGTACAGCATTAGTAGTGACAAAGGGTCAGCCTCTACTAGGAGAAGTATAGTGCGAGCCAGCTATAAAAGAACACATCCAAGTGTTGAAAAGGCTGCTGAAAGGAGAAAAGGTTTTTCAGTGGAAGTCTGAGCAGCTAGTATAGTCTGAGCACTGTGCCTTGGCAGGCAAGAGGGCAAACGACATCCTGGGGTGCATCAATCATAGCATAACCAGCCAGTCAAAAGAGGTGATTATCCCTCTGTATTCAGCATCAGTGAGGCCTCACCTTCTGGGCCCCACAATTTAAGAAGGATCTGGAAGTCCTTGAATGCAGCCAGAGGAGGACAACAAAGTTGGTGAAAGGGTTGGAAGGCATGTCCTATGAGTGACTAAGGACTTTGGGTTTGTCTAGCACAGAAAAGGAGGCTGAGGGGTGACCTCATAGCTCCCTACAGCTTCCTGAGGAGGTGAAGTAGAGAGGGAGGTTCTGAGTTCTTCTCCCTGATATCCAGTGCCAGGCTATATAGGAATGGTTCAAAGCTCTGCCAAGGAAGTTTTAGACTAGACATTAAGAAGCATTTCTTTACTGAGAGCGTGGTCAGACTCTGGACCTGCCTTTCCAGAGAGGTGGTCAATGCCCCAAGCCTGTCAAGAGGCATTTGGACAATGACTTTGATACAATGCTTTAATCTGGTCAGTCCTGAATTGGTCAGGGTATTGTACTAAGTGATAGTTGTAGGGGAGAGAAATTAAAATCTAAATTCAGAGCTCAGTGGAGAGCATCCCTGTGTACAGCAGATAAATTTAGAGTACCCAATTAAGATTCATAAATGTTTTGTATTTACTCAAAATAAGGTCCCTTCCCTTCCCTTCCCTTCCCTTCCCTTCCCTTCCCTTCCCTTCCCTTCCCTTCCCTTCCCCAAATAATCTGAAGCACCCATCAAATCAGTCTCTACAGAAAAAAGTTTTTCCAAATTATTCCTCACTACTAAAATGAAATGTACAATTATCGTTATCACTAATGTTAATGATTCCCGTATGCGGTAATTTTCAAGCACAATTACAAGAATACCCAATACTAAGCTCTTGATGGGAAAAAAATAATTCTACAGATGAATTATATTACAAATTATAGGCATAATTTTCTATAAATAATGTGACTGTGATGTAATTATTTTTGACTATCTAAATTGATGTAAACTGTTCTTGAAAAGATTTTTATCTCTGAACTCCTTTCTTAAAGTGTGAGTGCTTTCTGCCAATCATATGACAGGAAAAGACAACTGATGTTCTGTGCAGCTGAAGACCAGTGAATCCATCCTTTCCACTGTGGCTTCAGAAGCCTCATCAGGCAAGATTATCATAACCAATTCCTATGTAAAAGTTCTCCACCTCTCTATAAGTCATATCTGAAAAAGCAAGTGGGGACTTTTACAATACGAATTACTTAACAGTGATTACGTTCTGTCCTGTATATTTAAAATTCTAGAATGAAATACATCTATTCTGTAAAGTGTTGATTTTATGTTCCTTTCTGTTGTTTGCACTTCATTTTTAAAATAAAAGAATGCTGATCAAGACTGGAAGCATCAGTAAAATAAGTCTAATTTGAGATATTACAGTATCATTATAACTATGACTGTTCTTCCTCTCCACAAAAAAAATAATCCTTCGGCTCCAGAGTTTGGTTTCTAACTTCAGGTACATTTTACAGACTGCTCAGGAGGGAACTCAGTTAAAGACCTGTAAACAAATATTAGTCTCTATAAACACTTATAAACTGCAGATTAATTTTCCTGCTTTAATTTTCCTGAAGATTTTTTATGCATTTTCATGGAAAAGCTTGAGCTTCCACGAGAACCAATATAACAAGATTCTGTGGAGATGATTTTCTCTGTTTTTCATTTAATTACATGACTTTTCCCAACATTATAACAACACTTGTGGTGCTTCATTTTAGTCTGATTTTACAACATGTAAAATATTTCTTGCTGCGCTACAGTATCTCTTTCTTTTAGATACTTTGTCTTTAATAACAGCTAAAGGAAGTATCAGTTTGGGAAAAGGATATTTTGTTAGGCACTGAGCTGCCTGTTTCATTGTCAATTTTGCTCCCAAAGGACTGAGCTTGAATGCAGCAAGCATTCCCAAATATGATTACGAAATGATGGCTTCCAATATACACCTTTGTTTTATGAATTCAATTTGAATCCACACTGGGACAAAAATTCTAAATCTGCTGCAGATTAAAGCTGGGTGTTTGGATCACGATGGAATGAATTTTTTTTTTTTTTTCTCTGAGTAGAGAGCAATCTAATTTTGCTCTCCTTAAAGGCTGATAAGATCCCTGACTGGTGAAGATAAAGATAGTTCCTGTCATGCTCCA
The DNA here is from genome assembly GCF_000691845.1 of Merops nubicus. NCBI lineage: Eukaryota > Metazoa > Chordata > Aves > Coraciiformes > Meropidae > Merops > Merops nubicus. The sequence goes on along the minus strand of NW_008614271.1, from coordinate 70,399 downwards.
AGGGGCATTTTCCCTTTTATACCTCCTTTTCCCCAGAGCAAACAGAAAAGTCCTGGTGTCCTTGCAATGTTTTATTCTACACCAAGTATGAGAATGACAACATGAAGTGATTTTACATATAGAAAGATTTTAGTGTAAACCTGAAAAAAGACAATCAGGCATACTGCAGTATAATGCTGCATTGTATTAACAGATGAGGCATTTTCCAATTTTTGCAACCCTAGTCAGCTGCTGGAGATTGTCTAGAAAGTTGTGTGCTCTGTTTCCTGCAGATTTCCCTCAGCCCTAGTATTTAAAAACTCTTTGATCAATCTTTCCACGTTTCTGTTATTTACATTTTACATTGTGTGTTGTGAAGTCAGTTGCACCAGTAAGAGAACTCCAAGGAATCAGCAATACACAGGCAGACTTTCAGGGGGCAGGGGAGGGAGAGACCTGGCAGGGATTATGCTTCAAGAAGTGTGATACCCCCAGCTGCACAAAGAAGCATGCTCACAGTATCCTATGGTTTATGATAACTCCACAGATCTCACCTGACACATCTGTGGCAGGTGTGAATAAAATTCAGGTAAGACATAGTCAAAATGCAGTCTCAACAAATAAAGGCCTTTTTAAACAGGCTGCATAAAAACAGGGAGCCAGGCAAGATGTCTAGATAAATGAAGTCTAAAAACAGAGGGGGCTAAAATGGTATGGGTATGAAGAGAATCAGAAATTTGATGAAAGAAACACATTCAAGAGAACAGTCCAAAAGCAGGGCAAAAAATATTTACAAATGGCAGAGGAGAAAAGAATGATACAAAGGTGAAAGTAAGTTCTGCTAAATGAGTGCTGTTAAACAAACTGGCTTTGTGAGATCCTTTTTAAGAGCCACTGTGATGGTGGCAACCATGACTTCAAATCTAACTTTTTTCTAGGAGTAAAAATCCTCACAGAACTTCTGCAAGAATTTAAGCTTCACAAAGATATGTTCTAATTCTGAAGGAGCCTGTTAAAAGGAAATTAAAGAAGCAGGTGGAGTCTGAAGTTACCAGTGAAATGCAATGATGTACTATGCTGGGACCTGTGCCGTTCAGTGTACTCATTTGCCTGGAAAAGAAGATACACAATGAGGTGACAGGTTTCCTGATACCTTAATATTTTTCTGGATATTAAAATTCAAAGCCACCTGAAGAGAGTTAGGGAAGAGTCTTATGATACTGAGTGGCTGGGTGACAAAGTGATGGATGAAATCCAGTGTTGATAAATGCAAAGTAATGCACCTGGAGAAAAACAAGCCTAAGTATGTATACACAGTGATAGCTTCTAAATTAGCTATTACTACTCGGAGGATAAATCGTTGCTATGGATAATTCTATGAGAACATTTCACAACAACACAGTGTTCTGTACCAGACAAATAAGCAAGCTAGGAATTATTAATAAAGGACAGAACACAAATCAGAAAACATGATTATACTGCTGTGTACATTTATGGTGCATCTAAATCCTGAATAGTGTGTGCAAATCTGGTTGTCCTCATCACTGTCTTTTCAAAATAGGCATAGTAAAGCTAAGCAAAGGTTCAGAGCAGGGCCAGAGCTATGTTCAAAGCTACTGGATGGGTCATGATTCTTCAACTTTGAGGTGACTGAGGAGTAGGAAATGGGAAAAAATCCACCAAGAAAATAAAAAATTACATTGAGAATACAAATAAGGAACAATTAATTACAGTTTCTCACAAGGGGCCTTAAGTAAGTTGGAGGGCAATAGGTTGCAAGCAAGATACTGCAAAAGCCTTTGGTGTTATTGCCACAGGATAGTCTTGGCAGTCTTAATGCAGAAGGCATAACTTAATTAGACTAATTCAGGGAAGAAAGGTTATTAAGCATAAAACACTGTTGCTGGCTCAGGACATCCTTTAAGATTTTTAGAAACAGGGAATGTCTAGAAGCATGCTTTATTTTTTCATTATTTCATGTATCCCTAATGAATAGAATCATAGATTCACACAGGGTGGAAGGGACCTCAGGAGGTCTTTCACCCAACCTTCAGCTCAAAGCGGAGCCAGCTGTGGGGTTAAACCAGGTTGCTCAGTGTTTTGAAAAGCCTTGAAGGACAGAGCCAGCACAATGTCTGGGCAACTTGCTCCACTGCTGAGCTGACCTTAGGGTGAAGAAGTTTTTCCTTGTATTTGCTCTGAACATCTTTTGGTTTGATTTGTGACACTGGCCTCTCATCTGCCCACCATGCACCAATGTGAAGAACTTGGGTCCATCTCCTCAACAGCCTTCCTCTAAGCACTGGGAGCTGGAGCTAGGTACTTCCAAAGCCATCTCTTCTCCAGACTGAAACAGTCCAGCTCCCTGAGCCTTTACTTGCAGGGCAAGTGCTCTGGCCAAAACCGTCTTGGTGACTCACCGTGGCTGAACTTGCTGCAGTATAACAATGTTTTTTCTTGTACCACTTAAATCCTTTTGCCTGGGAGACATAGATGACAGCTAAGGCAAAGGTGCCACTGAGGACCTGTTTTATCAGGGGGGGTTGGAGTAGACAATTTCAGAGGTCCCTTCCAACCCCTTCCATTCTGTGACTCTGTGGCTGTGTGATCTGTAGCACAGTCCTACCATGACGTCATCTTCACCAACCTTTTCTGTAATTCTGACCAAGAAACTCTTGACCATCCTGTTGCCCATTCTGTACAAGATCTTTCCACATCTGAGATACTGCTTTACATGGAGGGATACTCCTCATCTCCTCTCAGAGATATGCCATCACATTTCAGTTGTTCCTGCAGTGTCATGGTTTTGTGACCATATGCAGTGTTTCAGTTCCTCCCCATTTCACCAGGCTGTATGCATTTGTGCACATACACTTGAGGTAGGTGTCTTGATCCCATCAATCTGCACCTTTTTCTTTCCAAGCAAATAACAATTCCACCAATTTTTCCACTAAGACAGAATATGCACTAGAAGGACCTTGCATATATTCCATGAAGTCAGTTACTATGTTTTTACATTATTCACCATGGCTGATTACTTTTTTTTTTTGCTCTTTGTGAAATTCTATCTCCTGCTCCAAGTCTCTTCAGCCTGACTATTGGTCCCAGACATGTTCTCACATCAAAGCATATACTAAGGGTGAAAATGATACTTATTTATTTCATAAATTCAGATATGGGACAAATGAAATCTAACCCTTCTTTTGCTCCATAAAGAACGTACAGCACATAATATAAATGGTTAATATTTAGTCATAGATCCCCTTACATTTTATGGCCACAGTGAGTAAAACATTTATCTACAGAATTGTACAGACAGTATTATAAACCAGATTAAATATGCAATTACTATGTTAAATAAAACAACAATTCCCCATAAATAATAATCTGTCTCTGGGTGAGGTTTGTGAGGATATTGGGTTGTCTGTGATGCACTCAAGCATAGATTACCTGGCACCTAGAACTACCTAGTATAGTAGTTGTTCAGAAAAACTACTATATTATAGTGAAGGCAAATAGAAACATATTATCTTTTATGGTATTCACAGATAAGTACTGAAAATGTGCTTCTTTTCCTTTATTGCACAGCAAACATACTCTGTTCAAAGTGCCATGCAAAAGAGAAATCCCAGAAAAATATATTTTATTTCTATTTTCCTCTTCTGTGAATACTACTAACAATGTGTGCTGTATCTCATGGTAGGTCTGTTGGTTCAAGTAATATGTCACAGTCTGACTTCTCACAAGAAGAGGAAATCAAATTATGGTGACTAATGTAAGAAGCTGAGTATTGGTGCATAAGGTTCTATTCTGCAGCTCAGAGAGCTCATTTTATATATTATTTTTAAAGTGAGCTTAATGGTGGTGAAAGTTGTTGTCTTAGAAAAGGAATGGAGGACAGGTGTTGCATGGCCAGCTGCTGGGCCCATGTTGCAGCTTTAGCTGTATCCAGGGATGACAGCTCCATTAGTGAACAGGTAAGTTAGTCGTGTTCACATGCAGTCTTATTTCCTATTGGGTAAAGCTGTTGGTTTTTTTTTTGTCTTGTGTAGTGCACGGATAAGAGAGAACTTCATACCTTTATGCAGCACCAAGTCATGTCCTCTCTGTACTCCACAACCTGATGTCACAACAAGGGGACCTGGACTTTCTCACCCTTAAACAGATGTGTGAGGAGCAGGGAGCAGCGAAAAGGCTGAGGGACCATGCTTTAGTCAGATGCTGTACCACCTTCTAAAATCTTACAGCCTAGAATAAGTTTCCTTCTTATCACACTACTCAAGATGCACTGGGGCCATCTCTTGATATCTTAACTATCATGAACTAAAACAAAAAAACTTGAGAGGTGCTGCTAATAGACCCGGCTGGTAACAGGGTTAATATTAGCTGTGGTGACAAGTGCAAGTAATTATGCCCTAGGGGAAAAGAGAGATTTCCTGTGTCTCTGCATATGTTCTTTAAAAAGTTCTTGCCTGCAATAGTTTCTGTTAGTAAAGGTAACAGGCTGCATAGTCTTTAAAATAATGGTGAGGTGAGAGTTGAACAAGCAAAGTGACTAAAACCATGTACAGATATTTATTCCTTGCTGTATTGGGTCTGGCTGGGATAGAGTTAGCTTTCCTCATAGCAGCCCGTATAGTGCTGTGCTTTGTATTTGGTGTTGGTAACACACCAGTGTTTTCTCTACTGCTGAGCAGCATCAGGTCTTTCTCTCCAAATCCAACCCCTCTCCAAAGGTTAGTAAGCTAGGTATGGCAAGAGATTGGAAGAGGATATAACCAGGACAGCTGACTCAAGCTGACCAAAGGGATATTCCATAGTCTATAACATCTGCTTAGCAATAGAAGCTAAGGGAGAAGAATAGGGGAAGGGACATTTGTTATTAAGTCATTTGTCTTCTGAAACAACTACCATGGATACTGAGGTTCTATTTCATGGGAAGTGGCTGGACATTGCCTGCTGGTGAGAAGTAGAGAATATTTTTATTTTCCTTTGTTTCCATGTGCTGCCTTTGCTTTTGCTTTACTAAACTGCCTTTTTCTTGACCTACAAGTTCTTTTTAATCTTATTTTCTTCCTCCCTGTCCTGTGGAGGAAGGGAGTGATAGAGTGGCTTGGTGGGCACCTGGTTCCCACCCTGCCACAAAAGCCATAGTGCAAAGGGGCCAGGATATTCCATATAAAAACATACTGCTTCATCCCTCTCCTCCTGCTGGAGCTGAAGAGAAGACTATTCATCAAGTACATCCTGGAGCAGCCCAAGAGCGACCTGTCTCCCTCTCCCTGCAGGGCTCTCTTCAAAGGCCCTCCTGGGCACTGGGGTCATGCAGAGCTCTTGTTTCCCTAATGGAAATGGGCCCTGGGTGTTGACAGTGGCCAGATACCAGATCAAACCTCAATCTTTCCAGTTGGCACTACAGGAGAGACTCCTCAAAAGCCACAGTACTGGGCAACAGACAACATCTGAGGCTGTGGCAGATGGTCTGCTCCAGGTGCCAGAGTCTGCAGGGGAAGACTTGGTGCTTTCTGGTAGCACATGCAGCCAGCTGCTGGAGCAGAACACTCATTTAGAGCATGCCCTGGAAGACCTGGAGGGTCAGCGAGGTACCTTTGAGATAGAGAACCACTTCCTGAGAAAGGGAAGCTCTCCAGAAGCATGCAAGGAAACAGAAAAGCTCCAGCAGAAAAAATACTGAACTAACTGCTTTCACTGAGCACCTGAAGAATGCAGCCATGTGAAAGAGAAATTGAACACCTGATGAGTGTTCCAGTGCCACTGCGCATCCAAAGTTCCACTGAGGAATGGAAAGTCCATGAAAGTTTTTCCTCAGCAGAGAACAAGAGAAATGAGAGTGTCTGCTAGAGTTTTGCTCACACAGAGCAAGCAGAATGAAATCTCACAGAAAGCAGCTAAGAACCCTCAGACGCATCTGCTGCAGAAGGGAGCCCATATTATCTGGGCACCCTCAGCCAAAGGTGTGAAGAGCTACAGGTGCAGCTTATAGAGAAGACAAATAAAAACACCAGGGTGGCTGAAAAAAATTCTCACCTCCATGGGCAGATGTGCTGGACAGAAAAGGTTCCAGATAAAAATACTGACTTGAACGTATAACTAACACAAGTGGCAGAGGAGTGAAACTCTGCCATCCAAGTGATCAGCTCTCTTCAAAACCAACTGGAAGGCATAGAGTGCAGACTGAAAACCATGGAAGAAATAGCAGAAAAAAGGCAACATCTGGAGAAGAAACATGAAGAGACAAAGTTTAGTGTGGCAACTGATTACACAGACCCAGTTCAGGAGTGAAGTTGAGACTGAGATGTTTGGTTTTTACACACACGTGATTTATATGCTTTTCACAAGCAAATCACGGGAAATCTTCATTAGTCCTCTGGACTTCTTTGGTGGTCATTGTGGCTCTCCATCGGTTCCTCACTCTCCTTGAGTGGCAGAATCCACACTGACCATGCAAAGCGAGTTCTCTGCTCTACTGCCTTATCATGTCAGCATGTCAGCCTGTCCCAGGGTCGGCCAATCACAAGTTCTTCCACGCTCTCACTTTGGCCCCCACACTTGTCCAGGGTCCCATTCCACAGCTCACTGCACAGACTCTAATTTATCACCTCCCACAGTTTAATGCTACTGAAGAAAGAAAGGAAAGGAAGAAGAATTTTTGCAGAGTGCTCAGACCGAAGTTAAAAAAGGACACAAAGAATCCATGTAACTTTCAAGCCCAGGTGAGTAAACTGGTGAAACAGTTTCAGAGGCCCTCAGGCAGCTTTGGCAGAGGATAGTCCTGGGTCCTGTCCTCTTTCAGAGGAGGACCTCACAAGTGAGACAGAAGAATTAGTAGCAAACACTCTATCACCCTGCAGACTCTGGGACAACAGCTGTGAAAGCTTAGAACATTCATAGCTTGACACAGCTATGATACTTTTGATGGTCTCAGTGAACAGCCTGAACCAGAGCTTCCTCTAATGGCTGGACAACATGCTTTTGAAAGATCTTTGGAGAGGTGGATGAAGCTGATTGGTATGTGAGAGAGCTGGCAGATGACATGAGAGGATTCATCCACTTTAATTTTGTTGAAGAAGTTTCAGATGATGACCTGCAAAAGAACCGGATTGAACCTTGTTATTATATTATCAGTCTCTCACCTATTTTAGAGGAAGATGATCTAGATGTGGTTGTCAGATGCTAAAATCAGAGAAACAATGGATTACAATAAACATCACCTATACAACCCTGCAGAATACCTACAGAAGTGAATTTGCATGTAAAAGTTATTTTTTAGACTTTTTTTTTTTTTTTTTTTTTAGAATGGGGAGACCTCTCGAGGGCAACAAGGTCCACCAATGGGCCCTAGCAAGGCCCAGATAAGGTCCCAAAGCACTCTGAAAGGTAATTATGGCCTGTATGGGCTCCTGCAGAGTCCAGTAAAAGCCCCTTGGGGGTTTCCAGAAGGTAACTGTCCCATGTCAGAGCACCAGCTGCTGTTGGCAATAATGGGCACCCTTCTCTTGGGTCAGGTTACTGTGTATGTCTTCACTGCCAGGAGCACAGGGTAGAGGGAAGTGAAATAGTGACTGACATTGCCCAAGGGACCATCTGCATATGCACTGGTCATATGCCAGGAAAGGATGTTTGCTGGGCATCTTGAACCCACTGCTGTCCTTAAGTTGTCACTCTGGCAGTAAGCTGAATGGAGGCTAGACTTAGCTGGGGCTTTCCAGAATGTTCCCTCGCCCCTCCTGAGCCTGAACCATCCCTGGAGGTCTTTTGGCTACAAGATGCTTCTGCTGGTTTCCTGTGGGTGTTGCCCATTCAAGTACGTCCAAGTGTGAAGCCTGAGGGAGCACACCTCATGTGCACGTCTGTGCATGTGCAATTGCTGCTCACACACAAAATACCCAGAGGAGCGTGTGCTTGAGAATACACCTCATGCTTCTTGTTTTTACTCCTTGGGAGTATTTCAATCACTGCTTCTTCCATAGCCCACTTTTTATCTGAAAAAGAGAACAACCTGGTCTGCCCCTGTTGTTTTTCTTCAAAAATTAAAGAGCACTCGAGCTTTCCTCCTTCTTGAACCATTGCACACCATATTACTTTGTGGGCCCCTTCCATGACTCTTGCTAGGCCTAACAGCTTCACCTCTATCCAGTTTTCTGTCAGTGACAAACCCCGTTTTTCCTCACCTATTGAACCTCCCATGACTTATGCTGCACCCAGTTTTAGTACCTTCCCAGGCGATGTGGATCCCACCAGGACAATCAGGTGAACTCATCCAGTACCGGCTGTGTCGTACGCAGTAACCGTGCTCACCAGGTCGGAACATGCAGAGTCCCACCTGGGTCACCAGGTTATTACTGAAATGGATTTGCTTGCATTTTTGTTCTCTTCCAGTTTGTGTATGGGTACTGGATAGAAGGCAGCAGAAGTCCACACTAGCTAAACTCTATTTTTCATTGCCAGCAACAAAGGTTGCTCTCAGCTGGGAGCACAAGTAGGACCCTGGGTTGCAGCTCTTCATTCCTTATAAGCAATCTTAAGGCTACATGTACTGAGGGCCTATTTCCCAGGAAGTGGCTGGACATAGCTTGCTGATGGGAAGTAAGGGATAAATCTTTTTGTTTTCCTTTGCCTCTGTGTATTAACCTTTTTTTTTCCTTCATTAAACTGCCTTCAGCTTGACGCACAAGCGCTTTCCCTCCTCCTCTCCCCCCAATCTTATTTTCTCTTTCCCCATCCTGCTGAGCATGGGAGGGATAAAGATGCTTGATGGGCATCTGACGGCCAGCTAAGTTCAACCCCTCACATCTGCACTTCTGCTGATCATGGGAAGGGAGCGGCACAGGTTGAATTTTCACCATGTCCCATAGCTGCTTTGTTTTCTTTTCCCTTGCTTGAGAAAGAGGTGATGGCATCTTGAAGAACTTTACTGTAATTGAAAAAAGATAAAAGATTGGACTCCAGAAATGTGCCTGTCTTAGATCTGAGTACCAATGTGAGCTGAAGCTTGCTGAGCCAGCTGATGCTGCTGGGCTTCCTGTCAAGCTACAGCTGAAGATTGACTCACTGCTCTCCATGAAGTGTGAGTCTTTAGTCATCTGCTACTGAACAGTAATGAGTTCTATTTCACCTGTGCCCAGTATATTCAGAATACTGGTGGGAGAACTGGTCCTGCCAAGTGGAGAGCATCAGGCACTGTCATCATTGCAAACCTTCCTCAAAAAAGTTTAGAAGTACACTTGGCCAGTGGGAAAAAAACATATCCCAGGTGGCTCCTAAGGCATTCCTTTACTAATGTGGGAGTAACAGAAGGAAAGGCATGTTTTAAAATTAAAATAAAAAAGTCATCCTATGAGTTTTTGAACTGTAGAAAGTAGATTGGAGGGAAATAAATCATAGAACCAAAGTCCAGTGAATCTAGGTGAGGATTTACAGTACTATTTTGATAAATAAATTAGCCTGGAGAGGTATGTGAATTTGGTCTTATACTTTTGCTTGTTATTTTAACGGCACTTCTAAATGTTGAACAAATATGACATACCATAATATCATGAGAACTTCTCTTCTCTTTCCTTTTTATGAATAGGTTTCCTATTGGGCATTATCCAGATATCTTCATACAGAAAATGCAACATATTACAAGTGTCATGGTTACAGGGACTGGGACCAGTTTATCCTTATGTGGGTAGAACCAAAACTGTGTATTCTATACTCTCTATGTCAGTGCTCATGGGCTGTTAAGAAAATCATGGGTAGCAGCTGCCCAGGACAGACCTCACACCCCAGGCTATAACAGATAAGGAAAGAGGTTCAGGGTCAGGGGAGATGTTAACACCTTCCCACCCAGCAGGAGGAGTCCTCCCTGTTCATGGGCCCATCCATGCCTCGCCCCATGACTCATACAGAGCTCCCGCCAGGAGCTATTTCTGTTTAATGGACCATCAAGGACCCACTGCATGACTCACAGACTGATATCAACCCATTGTGAGATGCTCCACCCAGGGGGAGGAGCCAAGTGCTCCCACCTGGATATAAACTGGGGTTCAGTACAGCACGGGGGGCCTTACCCACTGGATTTCCAGAGGACAAGAGCTACCAGATCTTTTTCTACGAGACCACTGTTTCATCTGGACTGCTACTACCACCCTAACTACAGAGTATCAGGTTGTATTCTGACTCTGTTTGTGGTTTTCCTTTGTATTATTGCTTTTATTTTTTTTTTCTCATTAAATTGTATTTCTGACTTGGAGTCTCTCACTGGTTTGTTTTCAAATCATTACAACAAGTTTTGTGGTAAAAGCACAAAAGGCAAATGCTGCAGCTCTGAAATGACGTTCCTCAGCCTTCACGATGGACCTTCCTGATGCTTTTCTGAGATGTGTCGATCATACATTTCCATATGCTCTGACTATGCTGCCTGTATGCAACATTTAAGTTTCATGACTGCTTATTTGGAAAAGAATGCTAAGAATAATAAAGATCTTAATAATCCCGTAGAGAAATTAAAATTTGGAGATGCTCAGAAAGCAGAATGTTTATTTTGGTGGGATACTCTGGTATTTCAGAATTCAGGAATATTCCAAAACAGGACAAAAAGTCCACTTTTTTTTTTTTTTTTTTTTTTTTTAATGAAAATCCCAGCCACTTTGATTTTGGAATTAGATCTGATATTGCTGAAAGATTTTCCTTCAGTGTTGAAAATCTATTTCATGGTATTAAAAAAAAAAAATAAATATAATGTACAATGAATACAATACCAGGTAAAGATTATCATATGAAAGACAAAACATGAAGCTATAAGGTGGATAATTAATTTTAACTTTGCTTTGATTTATTTATTTCTACTAAATTTGAGTGAAGCTGATTAAATCCCATGAGCTTTCTAGTTGCTTATATGGTACTCTCTCGTGGAAATGGCTCTTTTTAAAGTTTTCAGTCATCTCTAGTCACTGAAACTTATCTCTCTTTCTGCATTACAATCTAGGGAAATGACCTTATTTTTCTTTTTCTCTTGACAGTCCTGAAAGAGCTGACAGGAGAAATGACAAAGGTACTGACAGAAAAGTTATTCTTTTCTTCTTCATTTTGATGTTACAGATCGATGTCCATTCCACCAGCAGCCTCCAAACCATAGATCACATAGCGCGTGACTTCCAAGTCAACAAGGGACATTTACAGGTTAGCAAATGTGTTCATTTACCCCCTCAGCAATTCAGTGGGGATTCCAGCCATCTGATTCAGAGAAGCACATATGGTAAATACTTAATGGAATATAAATCTTGAGAGCACACCTTGAAATTAAATTAGATTTTCAATGGGACTTGTATTCCTGTTTTACAAAAGTCCTTTTGAGAATTATATCTATTGTAAGCCTCTGACAGTTATTTACGATCTTGGGCACAGATATATTCAAACGTTTAACCTACCCAATATGTGTTAAATTCAGTTCTATATCAGGATACCAATGTCAACTGCTCACTGACCTACAGAAATAATTTAAATTGCCTTTATTCTTCTTAGATTTTATTACTTGACCTTATGACAGACATTAGGATACGTATAAAGATGTCTTCTTATTATTTCTGCAACATTATTGTAGGTTTTAAAAATATTTTAAAAGGTACTATCATATATTTACATTCTCATTAATACCACTGGGTCACAAGGGATGAATTCTGGAAAATAATTTTTGTAGATTTACTTTAACCATGCAGCATGTCTCAGGTTTTATATCTCCTCAATATATTCTAAAAATGCATTTGTCTCCCAGGTATCTGAAAGTTTTAGAGACTGGAAACAGCCAAAAGTCCCTTTGATCTTCTAGGTTTGAATTACTTCAGTCAGTGGAACTGCTCAGACTGAAACGGTTAAAAAATAGATTGCAGACCAGTGGAGGCTAATAGCAGACTGAAGATGGTTTTCCTTTCTTATATTGGAGTTGCATGAAATAGGAGCAAAACTTCATTCAGTTGTAATCTCTTTTAGCTAGCATAGCTTCTGAGACTTGTCAGAAATCAAGAGGGCACAAAGTCCAACCTTTCAGGCAGCCGCTCACTCCTCAGATGTCTGCGGTGGATGAAGTAATTGCTGCTCCCTGGGATATTTGCTACTGTCATTTTCCTGGAAGTTGCTGCTACCCCCACAATTTTGCAGCAGAATGGCTAAAATGAAAGCTTCCTAATATATCTGTGGCAAAACCAGCTGGCTTAGATACACAGGTTGTGTGTCACCACCGTCCCCCTCCCTTCTTTTTTTTTTTTTCTGTGGTTGTTTTTTGTCTTGTTTTGTTTGGTCATTTGTTGTTTTTTTGTTTTAGATTATTCTGGAGACCTATGCTTCCTTAATACACATCTATAATGGAAAACATCTGGTTCTCAATTACACATTGTTCCAAGCATTGAGAAAGTAAGCATCAAGGAATCCTCAGAATATACAAAATCTCTCTATTGCATTTGATGGGTGTGCATTAGAAACCACCTCCTCATAAGTCACCAAATGAGTATAAAAAGGTCTGTGGCATGTATGTCTGGGGGTGTCCTAGCACGTATTTAAAGCAAAACATTAATGTTTTTCGCAGTGTTTGAAGGTTATTTTCATAACAGACTGGGACAAAGGTAAAGAAGACATACTACCAGTTAGGACACTGACATTTCTGTACGTATGTGTGAAGCCTAGCAGGGCAAAGATCTGAAGCCAGGTCTCTTTGATCAGAATCAGAGATTTTTCTTATTAATCACTCTGCATTTAGATGAGCAGGATCTCAGAATTTATGTTGCCAGCATCACCAGTTCTTCATCTAATATTAGTGGGTACTGCAGGTCTACTATCAAATGACTAGACCTCCATTTTTTTACCTGCTGCATTAGAGGAATGACACCTGGCAAAACATGAGGATAACATGCTGTCAATATTTTCCTCATCTTCCCAAGACAAAACTAGGGAAGCCATTATGAAGCATTAGGGAAGACTCAAAATTTTCAGCTTGTTTATTCTTGCTTTGCACCTCCAGCAGGCTACTAGCTACTGGGAAACAAGAACGCTTTAATCTTTCTTTCCAGTATCCTCATTCTTTAGATAAACAATTAAGTTCTTTTTATAAAATAAATATGAGCTTCTGCTGTTATTTACACAAAAAAATAGATTAAGCTCATCTGGAATTTTTGTTAATTGCTCTTTTTTTCTTGATGCTTAAATTAGTTACAAAAGAATATATTTTCTCTGGCCTGGAGAAAGTGGATTCTTAGCATGGTTGTTGGGCATTCCCATGGGTTAAAATCAGAAAAAAAACCAAACCAAAACAATAAGGACATGTGCCTAATACCTAAGTGATTTTACTAGTCAGCTGCTGCTTTGGGGGATATCTGTGTCTTTATAGCACTTTTTTTCCCCACAGCCACATTTTGAGACATACTCCCTAATCAAATATTTCTTGATACTTGGCCAGAAAGAGTAAAATTTGATAAATTAGCATTTGTATTAAAAAAAGAAATTTGCATTGAACAATGCCAGCAAAATATATCCCTAATTAGTTCAATTACAAATCAGGGTAAAATAAGCATTCTGTGCTCGTAATAGCAGTGTTTCTTTACCACCTGAATGAGAAAACTTCATGAAAACTTACTTTTTTCCCTCCACCTTAGCTGAAAGATCTTTAAATTCCACTGTTTTATTTCTTCTTTCTGTATCTCTTTATATTGTGAAGCTGCATGCCTTTTCAAATTATGGTGCCTTTAACTCCTACTTTACTCCCATGGGAAGCTCAGCTTTTAATGCAGTAGTAGGATCCTTTCAAAACAACAAAAATAACACATGCTGTGTACAAACCTGTATCAGCTGCCTGTTTAACTTTTGATACTGCATTTGTTTTGTTAAAGCTTGTCCTTCTGATCATAGTTAAAATGGTGTTTGCAGCTACACAGAAGCTGTCTCTGTGTTTCTTTCAGTGTCTGACAAGCAACTTTTTTTATTACTTTTTAAAAAACATTTTAGACCTTCTGTCAACTTCATTGCCATTTGTGTGTGGTTTAATGGTGGACTGATTTTTAATAAAGCTAAACTGACTTACCAAATAGAGGTCTAAGAATTATAACCACAGTACTTCTCTAGATTCATGTGATCTAATTTCATGTGAGAATATATTCTGAGCTTCACTGTCACATTTTTACACTGAATTTCAGGAGGACAAAAGCCTTAAAAATGAAATGTCTACTATGACAATTTTTCCACACCACCCCTGTTGTTTTTAATTTAAGAACTACTTATAACTTTTTTTTTTTTTTCCCAGATGCATAGTTTCTGAAGAGTTTATTACTCTGTCAGACTTTTCTTGATCAATTTTGGGTGCTCTCAGAGCACTGTTTATAAGTTTATAATGACTCATTGTCATCTTTGGATTACTTTTATGTACATCTTGACAATACACATTATAATTTTGTAGGAACTTTTTCTTATTTATAAGCTTTGTCCTGTAACAGTGCTGGTTTTCTTTTTGTCAAATAAATATTAATCAAGAATTTCCTTGCCTCATACACCCCATCCAGAGTTTCCCCTGTGTGGATTTCAAAAATTTAGGGAAGAAATGTCACAATTTATATTTTTTTTTTTTTTACATTATGATTTCATTTTTGAACAATTAAACCTACATTTTTCAACTTGGTTTTATTTTTTCTATACAATGTATAAGACTTTTACATAATAAAGGTGAAATTTAGAGGAAAATTTGAAAGAGGTTAGGAAATCAATAAATATGGATCAGACATTAACTTTCTTAACAATAGGACAATAGAACAATAGATATAGGGAATAGACAGTTGATCTGTGCAATTTAAAAAGTGAACACCAACATATCTGGATAAATTGAAGTGATGGTAACAACACCTCATAAATTTTTTGAGAAAGAAAAAAATAGCATTTAATATCTCATGATTGCAACCTTATCACACACACAGAGCAGGCAAACCATTTCCTTGCAGTTCTCTACTGAAATACAATCTCTAAAGTAGAGATCTGTTGGAAAATATAATAGGGGAAGTCTGTGACTAATTACTCAGTTAAACAAAAGAAAGCAACTTTGTTTTGCTTGTGTTTATCCCCCTTTATATTATATTGAAGTAGGAAATGGAAAGAGATTTTGTTAAACTCTCTAGTTTAGTTTTGAAGGAGTATCTGCTCTAGAAATGCTATTAGAAAGATACATCATGAGATTTCTGACTAATCTTAAATAATTAACACAGCTGAAAGAGGAAAGGTCAAGTAATCCATGTGTGAAGAAAACTACACCCAGCTGATTCAGAATCAAGAAAGTCCACAGAAGCGAATTTGAAGAAATTATGATCTATTCATGGATATTCAGGGACAAAGAAAAGATATAAACTTCCCCAGATAAATTATTCATGATCAATTATTTGCTCAGCTTCAGTCTGAGTACATTTTGTGACAAAATTAGATTTTAATCACATATTTCTTTAAATCCCAAATGATACATTCAGCATTCAGAGATAGTAAAATCTGTCAGCTTCTTAGTGTTTAGGGGCTGATTCTGCAGCAGTGAGGTCACTGAGACTATTTTAAACTGATTTCAGATAGAGTGGGGTCAAACTACTGGCACTTTATGCTTCTCTGCGTTCCATTATGTTTGAACCAATATATTTATTTTTTTTTCCTCTCACTGAGTTTCTCATGATTTAAAGGACAAGGTATGCAAACTAAAACAATGAAATTGCAATGGGATTATTTTTTTCTTAATGAATATCATATATGAAGAGGACTTTATTTGCTGTAGTGCTTATTTGTAAAGTTTTTTACAATATGAACCCTATGGGCTAGTTCTTCAGCTTTTCTAAGTTAATGTCACACCTTTGACTATGGTAGGGTGATGGTAACTTTCATAGATTCATGCTCTGACATCAACTTTTTTTTTTTTTTGTCATTTAAATATAAATAACTGGACAGGGAGCTAAGTTAGTCAGTGGAATCTCATTATATCATCTGTCTTCCAAATTTGGAGAATAGTAGCCAATTGCAATAGGTATGACAAGCTTCAATTCAAATGTTGTCTCTTTCCAGATCTTCATGAAGAATAGTAAAGCTGAGAGGGCTAATCCAAGTATCAGTTTATGCCTGGTCAGTGTATATGCTTTGTACATATCAGTAACTCCTTTCCAACGCAGTCAGTTATTTTGCCTATATCAGACTTTCACACTAAGGAAAGTGCCACGCTAGGGTAGAGGAGAGGGCATGTTTTTCTCATGGTAGAAAACACAAGTTGATTTTAACTAACCAAACAACTTGTTTTGAAGTTATAAGTGTCTCTTTAAATAAGAATACTCCTAGCTCTTCTGTAACTGTTTTCTGAAAAAAAACCCCTGCCGTCTTTTGAAGATAATACTGCCTTTTAGGTGAATATTACACCTTGAATCTTCTTGTATAACTATGATTCTTTTTTTTTTTTTTTTTCTGTGATTCTTTAGTGAACGGATCTTACTGTATTATTTATTGGGTACATACATAGACACCACAGAAGAGAGAACAATATAAATATCTATACAGATATAAACTGTATGAACAATTAACAACAAATCCATCAAATTCTAAATCTACTACGGGTTTAAATTTGCCTTGAATTGTAGTTTCTTTTATGAAACACTGATATGAACTATTAATACAACAACTAGTTGTATGCTTATTCTTTAATCATGGATATTTGCAAATTCTTCTATAGTTTGAATAAGGGCATGCTAAACCATTATGATATGTTTTATTTAGACATTCTAGCTGCCAGGGAAGTTATTAGCTAATGCCGGACGTGATTTATCACTCACCTGTACCATGTCACCTTCCAGCTATACACTAAATCACCTCTACTGACTTAAGCTAACCTTCCAGACATCATCACAGCTTCACACACAAACGTGTATATATATGTATATGTTTTTATACACATACATATGCAAAAAATGTGTATATATATGTATAAATATATATATGCATACATATATACAAGGATTTTGTGTATCTATGTGCAAAATTGAAACATAATACACACCAAAGTAATATTTAACATTTATTAAGATTACCAAATGAAGCAAGAAAAAGTAAGGAATTTCAAATTCACGTAGATTTGCAGCTGAAATTATGCCTTAATGCTCTTTTAAGAGTCGAGTCACTGTTTTTTTGCCAAAGCAGAACTCTCTCATCTGGTGTGCTCGATGCTTTGAATGAATGGCTGAATATTTTGTGTTTCTCTAAGGGCTTGTTTACTACATAATATTAAAATATTGCTCTAACAATAGTTACTAATTTGTACAGGAGCCGTTCTATGTCACACATGATTAAACTGTTCAGACAGAACAGTCTTCAGGCAGAACAGTTTTGCTTTCTTTTCACAAAATATGTCCATAATGAAAGGCTGGCATTATTCCATTTCAGAAGTACTGAAATGAAGCATGATGATATTGATCCTAATAATTATCCACTAATTTTAGCATATTAACTTTGCATTATCTCTTTGCTCACATTTCAGAGGTCTGAGTATGCAGTTGTATTTCTCCTGTTCAGAGCATGCTGTGCCTCCTGCTGATTGAATGAACAGCAATTAGCACCCAAAACTTCAGTATATGAAGTTTTGGATCTCAAGCTTAAAAACCAAACATGGGTTGAAATTAATTTCAGTTTAGCTATTTAATATTAGGGCAAGTAATCTCAGCTAGCTGTCTAAGCTTCTTCTTTCTCCAGTTAGTGGAGCAACAGGCAGCTCAGGAGACCCATTGCCTCCATCAATTGGAGAAAAGCTTTAGAACAGGATGAACTGCCTTCTGGAGGTGCCACCTTCACTAGCAGAGAAAACCTGCCTTGCTTGTGGACTGAGGCTAGGAAAGACAAATCTCGCTCTTTGGGAGGGCAAAGGCAGATATCTAGAAGTGTGGTCTAAATTAGTCTGTTGTAATCAGGAATAATAAGAACTTAAAAAGTGAATCACACCACTCAAAGTCCTCTGGAAAAGAATTTCAGGAATCACTTTTCCTAAGTAGAATGTCCATTTTCTGAGCAGACTGGAAGCCACATGCCCATATCTTCTCACCTGAGATGCAGGTAAAGCTTTTCTCCCGAAAGAGTATGCTTAACAGGAGCATCTCCATCTAAATGTGATAGGAAGAAAATGAAAAAAGATTAGAATTTGCTATCATTCAAAAGAAACAACAGAATCAGATATTTCACAGTAGAGGAGAAATTTTGTACCCTAAGCTGTTTATAGGGAAGTATACCCACATCCTGACTATTACAGAAAGTTTCTTGTAAACTGTCATGCAATTTTACTTGGACTTTATCTGAATCGTTCTTTACTTTCACTGTTATCCTCACCTTAGCCTTAAATAAACTTTTCCATAGATTTTTCTCAGTACACATCGAATTTCTTCATGTAGAATTTCCATAAACTTGAATATATACACACATACTAGCAGGATATTAACTGCATATGACATGCCAAGTTGATATAATTGGCCATTACCAGCCATTTCTATTCAGACAATCATGACAGCCTAGGAGCTTCTCAAACTGAATGTCTTACTGTGACCAAAGGCTGATCCATATCATAGTTTTAAGTCCTTGTGCTTGCGTTACTTGTCTCTTGGATAAGAAAAGAGAAATATTCTTCCTCTACAAGATCATAATACCATCCTTCATTTAATATCTACTTAAAATCTACTGGTGTTACAGTACTAGTGGCTTTGTCGATGAAAGTGAAACAGGCTGTATGCACCGAGTTCTACTCATTACACTAATCAGAACTCTCTCATTGACACTTTGGGCTTTCTTATGTTTGTCATTTATGCCTGTTATCCCATTTTTTTTTTATTCCTGTAGCGGCTTAAAGGATCTATTTTTATGACACTGAAATACAGCATCAAGCAGAGTGACTCCTAGCTGGGAACTACAAGACCCTATTACAAAGCACTTAATACAGACATCATGAACAATGACAACCATCACAACAAAATCAACAGCAACAACGGATGTTATTTTTAAATGAACAGTGTTAATAGTCATATTACTGTCATTACTATCGCTACTACCTGTCTGTACTTTGAACACTTTTTCTCAGATTTCTGGAAATTAATAGGGACTTGGGAGCTCAGAGATGAGCTTTACTTGAATGCATTCTTTTCTAGTAAAAAGTGAGAGGCTGGGATAAGCAATACACCAAATCTATTACTGTCAAAAACTGTAAATATTTCCAGGTCAACAAAGTGACTGAAAGTGTAACAGAATACTTTTTTAGGTTCCCACCTGAGATATTTTGTCCAGGATTGATGATTTGCTGTTGTGGCTAAGATCAGCTTCATGAGGGGGAGAATGAAAATATGACTAAGCCTAAGAAATAGATGCCTTGCAAGTGACTAGAAACATGCCAAAAGATTAGGATATTGTACTGCCCCATAAAAGGGGTGAACTAAAAAAGGAATCCACTTGGCAGAAGGGAGCTGCTAAGCTCATCTGCAGGAAATGTCAAAGAGAAGGAGAGACTGAGTTATACGCTTAATTCCAAAAGAGAAGGATATACTTCCCTCTGCTTTGGATTTTGGATCTGCATCTAGAAACTCTCCTAGAGTTGAGCATCTGACCTACTCTTTCTTTTTTTTTTTCTTTTTTTTTTTCCTTCTATAATAATACAAATGCTACATTTCCCTTCAGTATGTATTTATAGAATCATAGAAGTTTGGAAGAGACCTCCAAGATGCAGAGAACTGGATGCAATACTCCAGGTGAGGTCTCACCAGAGCAGAGTAGAGGGCCAGAATCACCTCCCTCGACCTGCTGGCCACACTTCGCTTGATGCAGCCCAGGATCTGGTTGGCTTTCTGGGCTGCAAGTGCACACTACTGGCTCATGTTGAGCTTCTCGTCCACCAGCACCCCCAAGTCCTTCTCCTCAGGACTGCTCTCCAGCCAGTCCCTGCCCAGCCTGTATTGGTGCCTGGGATTGCCTCGACCCAGATGCGGGACCTTGCACTTGGCGTTGTGGACCCTCAGGAGGTGGGCTGGTGCCCACCCCCCCAGCCTGTCCAGGTCCCTCTGGATGGCCTCCCTTCCCTCCAGCGTGCCAGCTGTCCCACACAGCTCGGTGTCGTTGGCAAACTATTCAGTTGTTGGAATACTGTGGAGTGTGAGCAGATCAGGTTAAATTGACTAATTTATGGTAACAATTTAACAATTTAAATCTGTGCCTGTACAAATGCACAAAGCCCTGTCCTCTAAGAGTCCTCTAAGACAGAGACTATCCTCTATGACAGAGTCGTCTATGACAGAGTCCGGTATAACAGAGTCATTCTTCTGTGACAGAATCCTTCTTGTGTGATAGAGTCCTCTATGACAGAGTACTTGTGTGACAGAGTACTCTATGATAGAGTCCTTCCTCTATGACAGAGTCCTCTATGGAAGAGTCTTTCCTCTATGACAGTCGTCTATGACAGAGTCCTCTATGATCGAGTCCTTCCTCTATGACAGAGTCCTGTATGGCAGACTCTTTCCTCTATTCCAGTACTCTATGACAGAGTTCTCTATGTCAGAGTCCTTCCTCTATGACAGAATCCTTCTTGTGTGATAGAGTCCTCTATGACAGAGTCCTTCCTCTATGACAGAGTCCTTCTTCTGTGACAGAGTCCTCTGTGACAGAGTCCTTGCTCTTATGACAAAGTCCTCTATAACAGAGTAATTTCTCTATGACAGAGTCCTCTATGTCAGAGTCCTTCCTCTATGACAGTCCTCTATGACACAGTCCTCTATGATAGGGTCCTTCCTCTATGACAGAGTCCTCTATGAGAGAGCCCTTCCTTTATGACAGAGTCCTCTATGACAGAGTTCTTTATTGCAGCATCCTTCCTCTATGACAGTGTCCTTCCTCTATGACAGAGTCCTTTATCTATGACAGAATCTTCTATGACAGAGTCTTCTGTGACACAGTCCTTCTCCTATGACAGAGTCCTCTATGACAGGGACCTCGATGATATAGTCCTTCCACTGTGACAGTCCTCTATGAGAGTCCTGTACGACAGAGTCCTTCCTCTATTCCAGTACTCTATGGATCTATGACAGAATCTTCTATGACAGAGTCTTCTGTGACACAGTCCTTCTCCTATGACAGAGTCCTCTATGACAGGGACCTCGATGATATAGTCCTTCCACTGTGACAGTCCTCTATGAGAGTCCTGTACGACAGAGTCCTTCCTCTATTCCAGTACTCTATGGAAGAGTTCTCTATGTCAGAGTCCTTCCTCTATGACAGAATCCTTCTTGTGGGGTAGAGTCCTCTATGACAGATTCCTTCCTCTATGACAGTCCTCTATGACAGAGTCCTCTATGACAGTTCTTCCTCTACAACAGAGTCCTCTGTGACAGAGGCTGTCCTCTATGACATAGTCCTCTGTCACAGAGTCCTTCTTGTGTGACAGAGTCCTTCCTCTATGACAGAGTTCTCTATCACAGAGTCCTCTATACAGACTCCTCTGTGACACAGTCCTTTGTCTATGACAGAACCTTCTATGATAGATTCATCTATGACGGCATCCTTCCTCTATGACAGTCCTCTATGACAGAGTCCTCTATGACATAGTCCTCTGTGACAGAGTCCTATGGTAACAACATAACAATTTAAATCTGTGCCTGTACAAATGCACAAAGCCCTGTCCTCTAAGAGTCCTCTATGACAGAGACCGTCCTCTATGACAGAGTCCTCTATGACAAAGTCCTCTTTGGCAGAGTTCTATATGACAGAGTCTTCTATGACTGAGTCCTTCCCCTGTGACAATCTTTCCTCTATGACAGAGTCCTTTCTCTATTACATAGTCCTCTATGACAGAGTCTTTCCTCTATGACAGAGTTCTCTATGATAGTGTCCTCTATACAGAGTCCTCTGTGACAGAGTCCTTTGTCTATGACAGAATCTTCCATGACAGAGTCCTCTATGACTGAATCCTTCCTCTATGATAGAGTCCTCTATGTCAGAGTCCTTAAGAGAGAGTCCTTCCTTTATGACTGAGTCCTCTATGACAGAGTCCTTCATCTATGAGAGAATCTTCTATGACAGAGTCCTCTGTGACAGAGTCCTTCCTGTATGACAGTGTCCACTATGACAGAGTCCTCTATGGTAAGGCCGCCTTCGAGAGTCATTCATATTTCAGGCCTGCTGAAGTGTTATTAATATGCAAAATAATTAAACTTTGATGGAAACATAACAAGGCTGAGAACAATTTATAGTCTATATTTTGTCAGTTCTTTGAGAGACTTAAGTTCAAACCAGCACTGTAACCTGCACTTAAAATTTTGGAGAAAACTGAAAACTTCAAAGTCAGAATTATTTAAGACATTTAAAGCATTTTAAGCATTTTTTTCTGCATTGGTGCTCTTCGTCACCAGTTTCTTCTCACTGTTTTGGGAGATCTAGGGTCCTCAGCTGGGATTTCCAATGAGGTACCCTAAGAAATGCCCCGCTTGTGCATTACATGAGTTTGGCTTATACACAGGAGTGAGACAGACCCTGAGAAACTCAACAGTGTCCCAGTTAGTTTAGTGATATACAGATATAGCCATTGAAATCTAAACACTTGGACCAAGACTCACAGAGGTTTTTAAGGTCCTGAATCTGAAGCACTACCATTCCTATTACTCTCAGTTAATTAAAAGCCGGCAGGATAAATCCCTTTGGGGATCAGCTTTCCAGCAGCTACAGAATTTTACAGGCTTAAGGCACTGGCTGAGTAAGGTCTTATAAATGCTACTGGCACCTGAATTTAAGAAACCCTTAGGTGTTTGAAGTAAAGAGCTTAATTCAGACTTGTCAATCTAGCTCCTTCTGTCTATCTTTAATCTCATTTCATCCTGTCAGACCTGAAGTTTCCTCAAGGATAGATTTACCTTTGTGCTCAGTCTATATTTGCTGGTAATCGTTATTTGGTGTTTTAGGACACGGAACTGGTAGTCGGAGTTGTGCTGTTTATGTTGACTAAGATTTTTTGAGTGTTACTTTGTGTTTTACTTTGAAAAATATCTTTGTTTTACTAAGCATTGTATTATCATTAGCCTTTGTTAATGTGGCTTTATTACTAGACAAATATGATATCATTCTTTGGCTAAATTACCCAATTTATAGGCTAGATACTAAAAGAAATGTTTAGATATGACAGATTTAGCCTTGCATAAAATATTTGTTTTAGAACTTCTTAACATTTTGATTAAAAAATACACACTATACAGTATCATCCAAGTGCATGCTAAGAGAATTAAGAAGTAGTTTTCTGACTTATTTCAAATAGTATTTGTGGGTGAGCGATCACTATGAAATAGAGACAGTCCTAGTGGAGGTACACTTTAATTGATTTGTGTAACTAACACTTTCACCTGTATGCAGCTGTAAAACTACAATTCACAACATATGTGGCTGACACACAGCCTGCAAAGTGGCAAACTAATAAGGTCAAATGAATTATACAGAGGAATCGGAGCTTTCCAACAAGCCAGTCATCCTCATGCTAAAGGTAAATGCAAAATATGTACTGAAGAACTATGAACACTGGCCATGGCTACCGAGTAAGATATGGTCCCCTGGAAAGATAAGGCTTCTAAAACAATTAGAGTGACTACAAATTAGGACCTAAACATGAACCTCCTTGCAACACAGTGGCAGAAAAAGCTGAAATTTGAATTGGGATTGGAGGAATGATTTAATGCTGTACGATGCATTTCTGGGACTAACTTGAGAAAATGAGATATAAATGGTTCTGCTGTAACTTCTGAGACTGACTTCATAAAATATAGACATGGCTCTGTTGTATTTCTTCTTTAAAAAAATAGACAGCAGGAAATCTGAAAGCATACAGAAAAGAGCTAGTACGTTTATTCAAGAGCTGAAGAAAAGACCTTACCAAGAGACTTAAAGGAATCAGTGTAGCTTATGAAAAAAAAAAAAGAGATTGAAAGGTGACTTAATTATAGTTTATAAGTATCTTTCAGGGGAGAAAATATTAGGGTTTAGTGGATTCTTTAATCTACTAAAGAACGACATAATAAATCCCCTTAATACGTATGGCAATGATTTCATCCACCAGTGAAACACATATACTTCTGAGTGACAGTATGGAAGTCAATAGTGTTCAAAAGCAGTAGAGAATAATTAAGAGTAGAAATAAAGCAAGAATTGTTTGGGGCAATTAAAACTACAGGAGTAATTTTGCTAGGGAAAATATAATTTTTACAAATGGATCTTCTCAGAACACAAGGCCACAAAATAATAGTCTTTGTAAAGTCACTTTATAAAGTATCACAGCTTCTTTAATGACCAAAGCAGTCAGGACTTCCATTTTCTGCACCACCCAAAATGTATACTTGCAAGTGAGGTGTATGAAGTGTCACAATGAGAAAGCAGAGCAGTATCTTTTCTTCACATGGATTTCTCTCAAGCTGTGCTTAGCTCCCAGGGCACACATATTCTGTTCATACAACTGTGTAGCCACATCAGTAATGACTTCTCATGGCTGTGACAGGTTTTGCACAGAGGAAACTATTCCCAGTGGTACATTGCATCTCACTGTCTATGAACAGCATGTCATCACATGCTCTTGGGGTGTGAAAAAAATATGAGTAGCTGCTCATATCTGTCATTTGCTGCAACAAAGACTAAGCTGACAACTGATACAGTGGCTCCTGTTAATTTGACAATGTTCACTTGAGACTGAGACCAGAGCGTTTATCTGTTATCTATGCCAAACTCCTGTCATAGAGATGAAAAGGTAGGACATTCATTGTTTTTGTGCCACTTTGTCCTCTAAGCATTACAAGGACAAAAGAGCAGGAACTGTTTTATATCCACTTTCCGCCTCAAGCAATGTTCTGAGTTTGGCTTCAATTGCCTGGGAAGCCGAGACTTTTCTTTCCTAATAGAAATGTTGATGAAGTTTAGAAAGTGACAAAAAAAATCTTGATGTCTACACACATTGATGGCTATCACCGAATTAAAGCACAGTCTTCAGGGGGAGAGAAAAATGTGGAGCAAATGGCTATACAGGCAAACTCATGAAAGATAGAGAGAAAAGGGAATCTTGGACACTAGCAAAGGAGGCCTTTATGTCTATCGCAGACTGATCTGGGAGTGATGCCCCCCTAGTCTGAGCTCCTAATTCAAGAAAAAGAATGGTACTATAAACTAATTCATTCTCGTAATTTTCCTACAGAGAAAAATGTTCAAAGAGAAGCAAAAAACTTTCTCCTTCCAGTAGTGCCGTTGCTAATGTGTACATGATGGCCTTATGCTGAGATTTCTCTAAGTCACACAAACCCTTGAAATCTCCCCATCTTTACTCTCAGTAAAGTAAACCTTCAGTATGTCCAACATCATCTTTTCAAAGTCTTAGTATGAACATAAATTAGTGAAATAAAGCAACAAGTACTTTCTGAACATGCCATTTATTATGTAGTTTTCTGAATGCTGAAAGTTTTCTCTAGTATTTTTTAGGGTTTGTTGTTCTTTCCCCACCCCTCCCTGCAGCTCTGGTGCCTAGAACTTGTTTGTAAAAATTCACTTTCAGAAAAGCTGAGGGTTTGCAGATGGCAAGACTCCTGAGGCTGGGTCTTTTGAAAATTCACAACAGATATGAAACACAGAATAAAATCATGAAGCTTGCCAGCACTGAATTAATAAAGTGAGAAAATAATCTTTATGCTTGTGTCCCAGATACCTAGGATACCTACAAGCTTTTGCTTGTAGGCTCTGCATTTATAATCAGAAATTTTACCGATACATTTGAAATATCAGATTTCTGATTCGTTCATCCGAAGGCTGATGCAAGGATTTTTCTCTACTAACCAGCCGTGACTTGGGAACTCAGTTTGGACAAGAAATAAACATTAAAGTTGTATGAGGAAAATACATCAGAAAAACTTGAGATTTGGGGGGAAAAAAGCTCTGGTGATATAGAGAAAAGTCTTCCCCGATCTCTCTGGTTCTGTTGGTGTTTTTCTCTGCTTTAAATTCTTTCTGACTCTAGCCAAACTTGTTTTTGGCTCTTCATTTAATTTACTTGGTTTATTGTTTGTTTGGTCTTATCATCACTAGATTTCAGCCATGTGTGTTCCATAATGTTATCAATCTCAGTAGGTTTATATGCTGTCTTTCCTACTCCTTATCAAGAACGCATCACAAGCTACAAACAGTATTTTCTTTTTCTAAGTTATTAAAAGGAATAGTTAGGAAGCTGCATGTCATAAAAGATTTATATGAATTTGGGTTCATGAAATGATACAAATCTTCTGTGTTTACCTTGCTGTGAGGAAAATGTGCATTCAGAGTCTATAAAGAGGCCTATTTATGGTTGAAAGGGTCTGAAAAGACAGAAATATTTATTTGGTAGAAGCCTTGGTTTAAGATGGGCCTTCTTCCACTGCCCTTACCACAGATTTTTGTGCAATACATCTTTGGTTGTACAATTTGAGTAGTTTGTGGAAAAGTCTTATAAACCTCTGGAAAAAATTGCTGAATGGAGTTCCTATAGATACCTCTGTGAAGCCAAATCAGAGTGTCAGTGAACTTTTCATGCTGGAGATAGGAAATGTTTAAAACATGTTAGTGTTTCCTTGCTCTGCACCTTCTTTCTTCTTGTTCATTGCATTGCAAGTAGTATAAAATAAATTTATGTCCACCTTGAAGAAAGAGACTGCTGGCAAACTCCAGGCATTTTTACTGCTCAGAGAAAACCAGTCCCAAGTCAGGCTTAATACTTTCTCTCACCCTGCTAGTCAAGCCAAAAAGGAGTCTCTCAAGAGTCAACACAATTATCTTTCACTATCTTGTAAGGGCCCATTTAGTTTTTGACCACATCTGAGTATTCCAGGGAAAAGCAATCTTTAATTACAAGGAGCAGAAGGGGATTATGCCAGGAGATAGCCTGTGACTGAAAAACGAAATGACAAAAAGCAGCTTTTTTTTTATCACTTTCAAATCTCATGTTTTTAATGTCATCTTCTTTTAACTCTGCCCCTAGAAGGTAGGCTAGAACATCAGAATGCAAAGGCAATTGTTGTACCGGTATGTCTGTTAATCATTTAAGATGCCTCCTTCTTTCCTCCATCCATATTGAAGCAAAGGTGCTCACAAGGGAATGGGCTTCTCACAGCTACTACTGCTCACCTACTGCAATACAGGGGGATTCAGGAAAGTAAAATTTGTTTTTATTGTCTTGGAGTATTTATTCATTTCACGGTACAATGCTATAATGTCTGCAAAGTTCAAGAAGATTTGTAAAATATTTTTCTCGGGCATTATTTTTCAAAATCTTTGTGGATATTTTTCAGCTGCCATGTGTTTTTCAGAGATATGAGTATTCAAAGCACACTGGACACTTCAGCTTAAGAACTAGAGATCATAGAAATCATCTGATTTATTTTGAGTAGCTCGGATAAAGCAATTTCAAAATATGGAGACTATATTTTGGTGGTATGAGACCAGCTGTTACAGCTTATCTCTTCTTTATTTTTAATTCTGTTAATAATAAAATTAAATATGTACACGTTAAATGGAAAAAACACAGTCTAAAATTTCTGCAGTCATGAGTTCAGTCAGCTTCATTCCACCTTTTAGGTGAAGAAGGGCATGCTGGCTGAGACCTGATAAAACTATTTGTCTTCTGTGGTTAAAAAAAAAAAAAAAAAAAGGTAGGATAATTTCAGAGAGCTTTTAAAATTGCCATTTGTTCTAGTTTTTCTATCCATCTACTTTTAAAGCCTTTCTTACCATGTATCTAAATGTACACAAAGCACAGTATAAAGGTCTATAGATCACTAAAGAAAGAATAAGATAGTACAAGGAACCTTACAAAAGAGAAAAAGGTCTTTCCCAATCTTGCTATCAAGGTTTAGGGTTGGGCAGTCCACTATACAAATTAAAGATCCTCTCTGTTAACCCCTCTCCCTTCCCAAAAAATGAGAGAAAAAGGGAATAAGGGAGAGAGACTTATAGATTGGAAAAGAAAACTAAACTAGCTTCAATGAAAATAGTAATAATAAAGTGTAATATCTGCAAATATATACAAAACCAGTATTGAACCATACCCCCCCTGATGGCAGTTATGTCACCGTCACCACTGATGCTGTGGACCAGGCACTGAGGAAGTCCCAGACTGGACTCAGCAGTAGATGGAAATTGGATTCAGGAGATGGATCTTGGAACTGGATTTAGGAACACATGGATTGGGATTGAGGGCAGAACAGGGTCCTCCTCAAACACCGGACATTGAAGAAGGAAGCTTGACCTTCATGATCCTTCGTCTTCATACTGAAGATGACATATATGGGATGGAATACCTCATTGGTCAGTTTAGGATCTCCGGTCCTGTCTTCTTTTCCCCACAGATGTGGCCTTTACTGTCTGCTCCCCCAGTCTGGTACTTAAAATTCAGCAGTAACCTTGGTCTGCATGTGGATCCTTGGTAGTAACTATAAAACATGGAGTGTTATCCCTGCTAGAAACAGACAGTGTCTGCAAAAATACGCTGATAACTTCAGAACATGCACTTAGTTAGAAGACACTTATCTGAAAAGTAAAATCCCTGAAGAGATCTAACCCCAAACAGGACACGTGTCCATTTCTACAGCTATTATCCCCCCCATTTTTGCTTGTTCCTTTCAGAGGAATTCTTTATTTACTGTCACTGTGGGTGTTTTGTTTGGTTGGTTTTGGTTTCTTTTTTTTAAGGGACATATGCTCCAGGATGTATTTTTTTTATATCTCTTAATCGCTGTTGCACATTTAGGGTATGTCAAACCCTTAACTCGGAGCTGAGCCATGAGTGATGCATTATCCTAAAAGAACTAACAAGCATCTCCCAAAGACAGCATTCTGATATGCAGTTCTCTGGTATTCTCCTTTTCTCCACTGAACAGGAATAACTTTCACCAGCTCCTCAGAAGATTCAACTCTGATGACTGGGAGGTAAGGTAGGTTATGCCCATGGGTTTACTTAGTCCCTACATCCCGTTCATCAACACTGTTCCCAAATTCTACTCAGGTCATGTTACATTCATATAAGCACAGAGATTTATATTATTTGACATGTAGGCACAAGTCTGTTTTGATGTGCAGGCCAGCACAACTTTTGGGAAAAGGAAAAGTGCAATTTCGGACAGGTTTCTTTCCCAGGTCCATTCAAAACTATTTTCAGACTTCTTCAAGTTATGTCTCTAAAAAAGTTCTTTTTGCAGGAAAATAAAATATCCAGACTTTCGCCTCAGGAAAAAGACCAGCATCTGATGAGGTTGGATGAGAAATGAGTATATTTCTATTTGATGAATAACATGCCAAAAAAGCCAACACATATAGCTAACAGCTGATTGTATTGGTGCATTACCCTTTGAGGAAGTGCTTTTCCTGGCTGCTGCAGGAGGTGAGCTACCCATGTAGATAAATCAATGATATGATTGATTTGGCAAATCTCATTTTTCAGTCAATCAAACCTTTGCGCTATTATGTACTAACTTCTGAGGAAATCTCTGATTTCAAAATATTGAAATGTTACCACTAAAAGCCACTGAGGTGCTCGCTTTTATAAAATAGTATGACTGTTTTAAAATCAGCTTGACTGTCTTTAGGGAAAGTGATCTAAAACTGTATCTATAAGAAAATCAGCTAAAAGTCAATTTGATCTTCCATTACACACGGATACAGCTTCTATATTGAAAGCATGGTATATACACATAAGCACAGGTGATGGCTGTGTTAAAACAGGATCCTTTTCTTGTGTCTATAGCCTGTTAATGTAATTTGGATATGCCTCAACCTCAGGTGTAAACCTGAAGGCAAGATCCAATTGTTGACAACTGTTGGGGAAGAGAGAAAGGGTCAATCTATAGGTCTTGGGAACTTTAGATAGACAGACTTCTGGGGGATGTGTGTGTTGCTAGCATGTGTTGACAAACATACAGAGATCCCTGGAGCATCATATATCATCTGCATACATATAATATAACACGTCAGGCCATGACAGCTTAGAAAAAAATATTGCACTATGAAGTTGAGGTGATAGCAACATTTGTATTCCTGTTCACAATGGATGGATAAGAAAGCCATAGACAGTATTCTTAGGATGAGAGGTCTGCCAAGTCACTGAGGCAGGAATCTTAAACAAAAGCTCACTGTAGAGCTTCTTGTGAAAGGTAGAGAGAAGAGTTGAGAGAGGACAAGGAGCATGCTTCCATGTGACTCAGGACAGCAATCGAGAGCAAGAGGCATAACCAACAGCCGTTGAGGCTAGGGTTCCCAACACAGCAGCCTCGGACAGGAAGTTTGGTGCTCCTTACTCAACAATGCTTCAGTTCATATTGATGATAGAGTCCCAGGAAACTACACATCACTTAGGAACATCAGCAGATGACCATGCCAAACATTTGGATTTCTCTGAGGCTGGGCACAAACTATAGGCAGCAAATAGGCCAGGAAGGAGAAGGGCACTCTGACAATATTTTGACAGATGTAGGAAGAGAACAGGCTGATAATGAACAAAGACCAGGAGTGTCAATGTTCGTCTCTTTCAGTTATTTGGGCTTTCCAAATTGCCTTAATATGTTTCTCTAGTCCCCCCTCTCTACGCAAAACTCTAACTCTTCTGCTCCTTTATCTAAAGACATGGCCTCATGTGGGAAAGTCCTGTTCATTTTGGAGCGTTCAGGTGACAAGTGCCTCCTGAGGGAGGTTCCAGCTGGTGACATTTAGCTACTTTTTGGCAGGAGCACAGGCAGTTGATCTTCGTCCCTTTTCACACCTGGCAGAAAGGTCATAACATCTCATTAGAAATACTCATGTAAAACATATTGTGCAATCAAAAACTTAGTTAGCATTTACCAAAATTCTGTATGACACAAAGTAGCCCAGTGTCTGTGTTCCAATGAGCTTCAATATGCAGGACAGGACTTTCTTTTCATCCAAACACTCAGGTTCCAGGGAATGCAAAAACTGACTTGGTAAGATCAGTGGCAAGCTTGCTAAAATTAAAAGTGTGGATTTATTAGTGAGATTAAAGGAGAGTCATACAATAGCAGAAACAGGTTCACAAGAATAAAATTAACATTAGCAACAATCAATCAATCCACCTCCAAGCCATGTGCTGAGATCAAATGATAGTGTTCAGTAAAGTTCTGCTCTATACTAGGAATAAAGTAGCAGCCCAATGTATTGCATTTAAGAAATATATTTTTGTGTAGCACAGAACGACATCAAATTACACCTGTCAGGAGACTGAGATTCTGATATAACTTAAATCATGATTTCCAAATGGCTAAGTTCTGAGCTGTGAGGAACACCTGCCAACATAACTAATAGTGAGCACAAAAAGCCTTTGGTAGCAAGTCCCTTGAGAAGGAGATAATAATATATGTGCCCTGTTCAATAAGCTCTTAGCCTGAGGTGTTTCCAGTATGCAAAGAAAAGAAAGCTTACTTTTAATTTTTTATGCTGTCCCCCTTTATCTTGATACGTTTGTTCCATTTTCCTCATAGAGGTTCTCAATTAGTTTAACAGAAGTTTTCTTTTCTAAAACTGAATCCAGTTCTCTGTGGAAGCCTTTGATGGGAGTTTCCATATGAACAGAGATTAAAGTAGTGAGGGCTAATTATTATGGAAAGAATAAGCACAAGAGAAGATATAACAAAACTGGCACATATAATAGTTCCTACTGCAGAGAAGGTCAGTCAGGCTCTCTTGATTAAGCAAAAGAAGAAAACATTCCATAAATTAAAACCCAACAGATTCAATTTTATATACACTGATTTTTTATACAATACATGGCTACAAAAAGTTTACTTGCACAGTAAGGAAAGTTTATTGTAGAAAAACAGTAAACAGTGTCAGGACAGCATGTCCTAGATGGACTTGTTTGCAAAATGGCAGACTTGCAAAGAGGAGGGATGACAGGCAAAGGTAGTCGTGGGTTAGAACTTGCAGGACTGCAGAATACAGCCCCTGTCTTTCTTTGTGCCCTCTACTCCGAAAGTTACCAATTATTGATGTAATTTTAGTGACAGAAAAAAAGTTGACTGAAATGTCACAGCAAGCTCCAGCTGGATTACCAGCCTTTCACAAGATGTTGCTGCTGCTTCAAATACCAGGAAGCATCTCTGAGATTTAGTTAAACATGTCTGCTTCTTTAGATGTAGGTAAAGGATTTGTGCCACTGCCATACAATGAACAGATAAATTAGCATCTGCCATGAGAACAAAGAGCTGGCACTCATCTTCACATCATGCCACAGCTTCTCATCATGTGATGGAAGGAGCATGAGCAGTGAACTGGCACCTGCTCACATACAGCAACGCAGGACATGAAGTGTCAGAGAGTACAAAAACACAAGAGTCCTTCCATACTTGCTAGGCCCACGTTCAACTGGAAGGTGAAGATGTACAGCCCAGTGGTGTTTGCAATCTCTTAAAACAATTTGAAGTGTCACATAAAGGAATGTTTTCTTTTTCTATTGAAAAGGATATACTGGTTCATAGGGAAGAAAGGTAGCAGAGAAACAGGTTATGAACTGATGCCTTTTTCTGTCTAAGAGACGATTATAGAATAGCTGTTAAAGGACTTTCTAAGAACAGGCCAAACACACAAATTTTGTGGGGAATTATAACTGATCTTTTTGTGTAGCAGGAAAGCAGATATTTTGCAGAGATCTTTTCAATAAATCCAGCCCAGAAGGCCATTTCTGTATTATCGTCTCTATCAATCTATCAGTTTATAATAGATATGTTGTGAATCTTCACATCTTGGCCGTTCCCTCTATTGATGATATGGGGATGAAGAATGAAAATACCTTTCAGATGTCCAGAGCATGCTGTGCTTAAAATACAACATACATAAACCCCTCACTTGGCTGTGGCCAAGGAAAAAAAAGTTCAGACAAACTGAACTGAGAAAACACAGACAGACTTGCCAGCTCGATTCTAGGAGTGTGTGTCTGGGTTTGGCAAGGCAGTGTGAGTTCAGGTGTGTCTGCAGCTGTCAGTGTTGACCTATTGTGCAGGCCTTTTTCAGCTTGTCTACATGGACAAATTGATTGGCACAGCATTATTATTATTATTATTTTATCTGGGGGATCGAAGGAAGAGAGAGGAGGAACCAACAGAGAATGGGATTACAGACATCCCATTCCAACGTAGGGTTGAACAAGGATCATCAAAATCCACTGGCATAGCAATAGTGGCAAAAATATACTGTTCTAGATCAGCTATTACAGCTTCCTTTGAAGACCCTATACCAGAAAAGAGGTTGTACCTTTATATCCATAAGGCTGTTACAATATTCTTACTCTACCTTAACTGTAGCTATAGATGTACCTTCTAACGTCCCTCTGGTTTCTGGAGGTGCTTTTGCTAAAGAACAAAAGCACCTTACTAAAGGTAATGTGCTGACTGACAGCAAAGGAGTTATGCAATGAATTTGTCTGATGGATTTAACCCAGTAGTTTAATTATAAGTTCCTATTGGCACATGCTGTGTAACTACACATATGTAGCTACTCCTTACTTAAAGTTGTGTTGAGATGGGGCATCTGCAGCACCATTCTCTGTTGTCTTCTCCTAAACAAATTAAATTAATCTGTAATTTTTTTGCTATGTAGTTATCAAGGTAGTATTAGAGCTAAAAAAGCATCAAATATTACAATTACATTAAAAAAAATTAATTATTTCTGCAGTTCTTATGCTTCACAGTTCATGCTAAAGAAATATCTACTATCCCATTAGATTAAGTTCTTGTTATACATGGTCCCCTTGCTATATAATTGGTACAGAGAATGCTAAGTAGGCAGGCATAAATAGCAGCCATCTTTTAGGAGAAAGGTCTTTTAAATGTGGATATACACACAGGATAAGCTGGAAGATGTGGACAGACATTAACAATTTTAATCTGCCGTATGTAATACAGTTGCTGATGTGGGTAAAAGAATGAGGCTGTGTACTGCTGTGTTCTGGTGATAACTTTACAGAACAAGGAAAATTGGAGAAGTAATAATAATACCATTAAACCTGGAGTTTATATGAGAAGAATGTAACGAATGTTGCTGAAATAAATCCTTGTTCTGCAATTTTAACAGCCATCTTTGGCTATATGTCTTAAACATCTGCAGCAGAAACATAAGGATCCTTGGATTACAATGCCCAATCGTATATTGCAATTTGTATCATGTAGTCATGTCCTCCTGATTATCATAAGCTCTGTTTAAGATGAAAAGAATGGG
Organism: Merops nubicus; assembly: GCF_000691845.1. Taxonomy (NCBI): domain Eukaryota; kingdom Metazoa; phylum Chordata; class Aves; order Coraciiformes; family Meropidae; genus Merops; species Merops nubicus. The sequence goes on along the minus strand of NW_008614271.1, from coordinate 36,151 downwards.
TTCTTGTCCAATATTTTTGTTAGAATATTGCTACAGAATCTTATTGTTCCAGTGTTTCAAAATCTCCTAAATTATAGGCTAAACTGAGTCACAGCTAGGTTTTATACGTGTGTTCTTGTGCTAGCATTGCCCTTTACTGTAAAATGTTATGTTGCTCATTTTAGGCAATAGCTTTTTTTGCTTGAACTCCTCTCTCTGCTGTTTATTCCCCTGATGTATTTATAGAAAATGATATCCTCACTGAGCCTTGGTTTTGCGGCTTTTGCCCTGTTAGGCTGAAGAGTCTCGTTGTTTTCTATTTTTTTCCTTCCTTTTTATATATATATATATATATTTGTTTTGTTTTTTGTTGTTTTACTCACGGAAAATAAGTTCTACATCATACTGGTCATTTTCATGGACCTTTTCTCATCCCTCTTGAATCAACTTTATTGAACTTTGGTGACTACATGCAGGATTTCAGAGTACTCTCACCAATATTAATAGCATTAATACTTCCATACCTGACTCCAGTTTTTGTCAGCAAGCAAGGGGTTGAGAGATGTGATTTGAACCTTATTACTGTGAGAATATCCCAGACTGATGAAGCTGATGACTTTGGTCCTAAGCAACGACTAAAATATACCGCAGTCATTCAAACAGTCTTTGTTACCCTGGCTTTAATGAATTACTGTGCATAACTGTGAACTTTAGGTTTTAACCTTTTTTCCTTTTCAGGCACTTGTATGCTAATAAGTTTTATGAGTAAACAGTACATGGTTACTAGACTAGATCCATCAAACAGAAAAGCCTGCTCTATTCTTTCACTGCCTCTGAAGACTTTTCTGTTTTCCGTGTTATTTCACTGCCTCTCAGTGATGATGTAATTCCACCTTCTCTGCACTGCTTATGAAGTACACTCGTACTATAATTGCTTTTCCCTTGTCTTTCTTTTCTGTCACCTGAGAAAAAGTGAAAACAAAAAGGAGATGAGAGAACTGGTCAGCAGGTGATGTGCCCGGTAGTAAGGATAGGGAAGAAGAGAACTTGGGTAAGAAAAGGTGATGAAAGTGAGAAACTTTTTTTTCCCCCTCCTTTCTCCTCACAAAATAAGATCCTACTCTTTCCTTGGGATTTTGCAGTGGTTGTCGTTTCTGAGGGCCCAAAGTGTTTGTTCTAACACTTGAATGTAGTTGACGTAGGTATCCTGAAATCACAGGACATCAGTGTGAAATAACAACAGCAGTCACTGTAATTATTATCCAAGTTAGTTCGGGTTTATTAGTTAATATATAAGTGTTATATTGATATGTTTTGATCATCATGTTTTGATGATTATTTTTCATTGTTTGCAATATGACATAGTTCTGGTTTGTGTCTGCCATCCACTGTTTTTTATTTTCTCTCTCCTTCTCTCCTTGTACATAGTATCTTCTCTCACACATTAAATTCCTCTGCACCATTGCACTTAAAACAACCTCTTCTTGCCAGGTGATCCACCCCAGATGATTCAGCTAACTTTTTCATTAGTACCGTTTCTCCCTGTTCTTGAGCTCTGACTATGTAGTGCAAGCTGTTCACAGGGTGTAGGCTCTTTTCAGAAGGCATCCTCAACTTGTCCAAGCTATGTAGAAGGCATAGTTCCAAGAATCTTGCTAACTTAGCTGCAGTTATATTACACAGTAGATAAAGATGATTTTTGTATCCCTTTTCTGCCACATTAGGAGTGACTAAATACGTTTAAAAGAAAAACAACTCTGCACAGTGTTTTTTGGTTCTATCTGAATCTCTCAGATTCACATCAGCCAAATCAGATGCAGTTATGATCGTCAATACTCTAGGACTGCTAAGAGACAAAATTTCTCCTGGAAATACCACTCTAATAGTTTGCTTCCTCCTTTTCTGCCCTTGCCCTCCAGGTATCCTTTTGCAGTCAAAGATAAGCGCTGGGTATCATTTTCCCTA
>NW_008614271.1:19956-34181 GCF_000691845.1 Merops nubicus | reverse complement strand
AGGAAAAATGGAGGGAAACATGTTTTCAGGCATGACACCACACTGTAGTGTTTTCAATAAAAAAGGAAACTTAAAAAGCATTGCCAATAATTAAACATGGGACCTGGAGAAAAACAGAGTTGTGAACAATACTTGTATCTCTAATTGGTCCTGGAGAGGCTTGTTGCCAAAATTGCTAGTACTTATAAGTTTTTGTTTTGTTTTGTTTTGTTTTGGTTTGGTTTTGGTTTTGGGTTTTTTTTTTGGTATTACACAATATCATGTAATTGATTTGGTCTTGAATATTCTTTTTATACACCATCTTTTCAGTAGATTATTAAACTTTCTGTAATTCAGAACTATTATTTCTTTCTTATTCTAGTCATACTCACTGTTTCATGGAGAATCCAGTACTCTGAGCTACTTCTAGACCCCTAAATATAAAGGGAATATATCCCTACCACACCTGACATATTATTTTCAGATTACACATATAACTATAAAGCGTATATGTATCAAGTGACTTGCCAAAGGTCACACAGATGATTTGAAGGAGGGGGGCATCTCTTGAGCCCCACTCCAGTAATTTTACCAGAAGAAATATAAATCCTCCTAGCAGTTCTGACATAGCCTGTTATTGGCAGGAAGATGAAGAATTGAGAAATGTTGACTGTGGACATCAAGGAATTAACTTGCCTTTTAATTAGACACTAACTTAGCTATGGATCTTTATATGAAAGCATGAAGTGAAATTGCAGCCTAAGCAAGGTACAGGAAAATATTTTTATTTCAGTAAAATAACACTTAAAATTAATTCAAAATAAATTCACTGAAATTGACAAAGTTAAATGCAAGAGGATTTATTTTAGAAAAAAAGAGAAGGGAATATAGTATAAGAGTGTAATACCTTTAGTAAATTGAACTGAGAAGTTGCTACTGGTGACTTCGATAATTGCATGCTACATCAATCTTGAATCTGCAGTAACAAAGCTTTTCACTAAACACCCTGATTTTCCTGTAGTTAATGTTCTCAAATGATATCAAATATAATGCAGTGTGTCCTTTTTAAGGGTAACATCTAAATGAAAAAGTCATTGAATAGTTTGAAGAGGCATAGGTTGAACATTTATTTTTTTTTTTTTATTTATAATTCTCTTTCTCCAAAGTAGATCTGATGTTTTTCTTTGATTATGTGATTAGATTTAAGAGTGGATTAATGAAGCTAACCGCTAAAAAAAAAAAGCTATTCTCTTGAAACCCACAAAGCATTTCTGCTTCCATTATTACTTCTCAGTTTCCATTAAACTGAACATTGAGACCTTTAAAGCAGAGAACCCTGTGTACCCCAGCTTCCTTGTAGTTGTAAGAAGTAAAACAAATTCCAAGACTTGTAGCTAGAAGGAACATATATACTTTATTTACAACGACCCTGTTTCCTAAAGTACACATAAGGCTCAACCAATCAGCAAAGTGTTACACCAAGATGTTTGACTCAGCTGACGCTATTATTTTCTTTTTTCAAGCACGCATTTTTCTGAAAACTGTATCTCTTGTAGTCTGAAATTATTAAGTACAAATAAAAGAAAAATAATATTTAGCTGATGTGTAATTAATAAAATACTTGAGTTATAGTCATAGAAAAGAATAACTTGGACAGAAGCAAAAATATATCTTTCACTTTTTCTTCTTAGAGAATGGAATGAATGTTGACTACAATTCCAACACCAACACCACGTAGAGGAGTGGGACAAAGATTATGCTTTTCTATCATCCTTCAGTATAAGCCTGTTCTTTAGAAAAACCCTTTAGAAGCTAAAAAAGGACTGATTCATGGCTAGTAACTCTGCCAATTGCATTAGTCCTGAGGGTTTAGGGTATGTGAGCTGTGAGATCCTGTCTGTGCTGAGGGATAACAAGTCAGAAAACTTTTCCTAAGGAAGTGTGACAGGGGACTGGTGCTGCCATGTACTCAGTCAAGATTTAATATAACCAAGCAAATATAAGAGTACATGAATGTAGTGTAATGGCTGCCACAGTAAATTCATAGACTGGTGAATTGCTAATGGTGACCTTTACTAGGAGTGGATGATTAATTACCTGAGGTGGTTAAGGAAAAAAAAAAAACAACAAAACTTTTATTATTAGAAATAAAATTACTTAAAGGGATTTTTAAACTTCTACATGACCCAAGTTCTTCTGTCTTCATTAGACTTAGAATGTCTAGATCTGAAGGATTTGCATACTTTAGGTTAGTTAGGGAGAATGACAGGTTAAGCAGGTGTTCTCCAAGGCCAGCACACAGGTGAGGGTTAACAATGGCCTAATTAACTAAATGAATTCTTGATTTGGCCTTCTGTCCCCCTATGCCCCTTGTGTTATGCATCAGTTGCCTATTACATACTACTTACAGTTATTGATGCTCCTTTTGCATTCAGTAATTTGTCAGTACATATGTGCTGAAGATTTCACCAGCTAGAAAGGACAAAAAGCTATATGGAATTGAAAAAAATATATGCAAGTTCTCATTATCCTGTGCACAGTAGAAATAAAACAGCAGGATATGGTATGTCTCACATAGGTCCAAGGCTAGAAGTTTATCTGCAAAGTTTCTTCTCTGTTTATGTATCACATAGCAGGTGCTTCTCTGGCTCCAGACTGAATTCACCGTCTTTTCTGAAGGTTCCTGGGCTGTTGCTAGTACACACAAACTCTGAAAGCTTCACCAAGAAAATAGACAGTAAAACTGCTTCCATCAGCATGGTTTCTGATCAGCCATGTATTCAGACAGTACTTTGGGGAATAGCTCCAGTTTTTAAAGATTTGAACAATTATATGCTCTGAAGAGAACAATCCCAAGAATAATGGCACCTCCATTTCAGCTTGGCCCATCTTTTCAGCAGAGTCCAATATAGTCGCTGTCATTACAGACCATCTAGAACAGAGAACAACAACAACAACAACAAAGTACTTTATGGATTACATATGATACAAATCAAACTTTCATAACACCTTTTTATGGCAGGGCATTTTCACACTTCCAACAGGATTTGATGAACACCCTAATTTCCTTGCAGTTTTTTACCCCTGTGGTTGCTTTTCTTTCTCTCCTTCTACCCTGGGTGTTTTTTGTTTCTGTGAAATCTGTGTTAGTCAAAGGCTGTTATTTTTGTCCAGCAGAAAACTTTTTTACTGCTGCAGCCATTCCATTCTCAACTGTCACAGTTAAATCCCTAATCTCTTCTCCCTCTGCTATTTCCTTCAGTTGTCTTCAGGAATTTGCCTTAATTTTGCACCTAGCTGTGTTCTACATACCGTACATCTTGTTTGCATCGGTATCACATAAAGCCCCTCTGAAGCTTTTTCCAGCTCAGGGTTCTGATTTATCTCTAGGATTGTGAAACACTTAAACATTTCCTACATAATCTTGTATCATTTTAATGGTAGTTGCTCTCAACTTTCCTCTGACAAAGGAACATGAGTTTTCAATTTTGGATTGCAATGTTTCTGCAAAATCCTTTGTTCCTCTTCAACAACTCCACAGAAGAGGTTTCCTGGGGTCCATGTCTCACACTGACATATGAGGAATGCCAGGATGACATTTTGTACTCTCTCATTGGTTGCTTTTCCAGAAGCCGTCAAAAGGAATGTGATACGCTGATCCCATTGCCTTTGATACTGTTCTAAAATGATGGCCAGCTGAGCCCTTCAAATCTAATTGAATTTTGCATCCATCTCATTTTGTCATTGGTGTTCATTGCAGGAGCAAATTATGTGGATTCCCAGAATCTTCCAAGCCAGCTGAAATATTTTGGGTTAGAATTTCCTTGTTCACTCATCTAAAGGTCACTCGAGATGTCAAAAAAATCATTCAATCATTAGCAGAGCCGCATGGAAAATAGTAGGTGATGGTGAAAAAAGCTACACTGTTGAAGTTTATTTGTTTCCCAAGTAATGGGGATAAAATAAAATAAAATAAAATAAAATAAAATAAAATAAAATAAAATAAAATCGGGGGGTAGACTGATTTAAGGACTTGGAACTTGCAAGAAGTGAGTGAGCCAGGAAGGAATTTTTTGGCTTCCTAGGTACCCTTCTGGAAGGCTTTTGTTAACTGACAGAAATTATCATTGACTGAAGCTTGCCAGCACAGCTGCAGAAAGACAGGCCCCTGCCCAAAACCATCTCTCTGTACTCTAGATCTGGGAACCATTCAGGCTTTCTAAACCTAGGAGAATAAAGACACAACTGCACTGTGGAGTGAGGTACAGAGAAGTCTAAGCCTGGTTGCAGGCCAGCCTTGTGACAGGTCTGCCATGGGAGCTCGATGCCGGGCCACGACTACAGCACCACGTTCAGCTGCGCTGCAGTACCCCATTGCACAGGGACAAACCATGTGCCATTGGCATCTCAGCATGAGGGTTCATTCTTTAAAGTCATCAACAAATTGGGGGACTCAGGGCTCTGAAAGTTTATGTCAAGTTCAATGACAGAAGTCAGAGATTAAAACATTACTGTGGACAACAGAAGACAATGCGTGGTGTGTATGTATAGCAATATACTTTTGAACGGATAACTGGTATTTAGGATCTTGAGTTCTAAAAGGGTAATGATTTTCTGAAATCACTGGCCAATTAGTAGGCAAGCAAAAGCAGAATTATAAACCCGTTTACATGGTTACATCAGAACAGGCATCAAAACATCTATTTATTGCTAGTATTACATATGAATTTGAATTTATTTGCAAAGCTGTGCAATTAAATCTAATAAAGAGATGGGAAAACTGATGATATATCCAATGAAAACTTAAATTTTAACACTGGCTTTTGGAAACTGAGAAAAAAATTAGGAAATATTATATTTTGCAGCAAGGAAATAGAAAATTTTTGTCTTAGGGTTTAGAAAACAATCTATGGGGCCATAGTATGGCTAGTAATAGCTCTGATATCAATTTTTTCTAACTCCTAAGCCAATTAGGGCAACATTTTAAAGTCTGGATGTTTAAATATAACTAATGTATAAAGCAGGGAATTCAGTGAGGAGTGAATCCCCTCAGCTTCTTTGGGAATGAAATCAACTGATATAGGAGGATAAATGTGAGTGCTTAGCTTGATAAAATTAGGCACAGTGATTTGACAGTACTGGCCTAATCAGCATTCTATCTCATTTTATCTACCTGTAGAACAGGTCTACTAATATGAATGACGACTATTTAGTAGGATCTGTAAGTCACTTTCAAAACAGTTGTGTATAATATTATACAAATGCAAAGTATTATTAACACCTATATTCTAAAATTTAGTTGGACAAACTCCCTCTACATAGTTTTGCTTCAAGAATACAGCCTCATTATGTGAGAGGCCTCTTTCTTACAGTAAAATGATCACCTTTTTGAAATCATTTAAATATACTAGTACTAGCGAATATTCGTTTGATGCAGAGGATAATGTCGACTATATTATTCAATAGTTATTCACTCTGTACAAGAGACAATAATTAGTGGTACTATCAGGTGGAAAACTGCTGCAATGAAGAATCCACTAATGTAGTATGATAAACTCCCTCAGAAAGTTACTGTACTTTCTCAGAATCACAATCGCTTTGTTACTAGCTGCCAAATAGTGGTTTTGGCAGTGTATTGTCAATGAATACTCTCAAAAGTACCCTTCAGTGGATAGTAAAGAACTGAAATAGCATTTCTTTTATTGAGTAATGATTGCTCTGGATAGACCCTGTAGTACAGTATAATATAAACACCGAACTATATGATTTATTTATAGATCCTTGGTTAGAATAACTCACCTGTTATTCCAATGGTTTGGGGGATACTTGGCATGCTTCTTTAATTGGAAGTTACTGTAAAAAAAGAATAAAGACCATCTTCTAATAGAAATCCTAGGAGATTTTTACAACCTTAAGATTTATAAAAGGCTTACTTTTAGAACTCTTAATAATGCTTTTTTCTCTCAAGGTAAGCATCCTGTGGAGAAGAGTGTGGAACAAAAGGTTGTTATCTAGGTCCCACTGAGAGATGCACAAGGTTGGAAAGGACACTTTCAGTATTCTTAGCTCTTGGTTGCTTAGGGAAAGGGTGTTATCCATTGGCATGAAAAAGAAGCTGTAGGAATTATCTGTAGCATAAAGAAAAACAAGATCTCTGGCAAATTACAGATACAGTATGTGATAACATTCATCAAACTCATCAGGGAACTGATAGGAAACAGGCTTTCTCAGCCAGCAACAAACAAATAGCAAATTAAATTCTAGCTGCTCTGTCTCCTATGGTGCTTTAGTACATTTTCAAAAATAAGAACTTAGATGTTGCCTTAGTCCATTTTATTCTTTGCATTAAGTAGTGTAAAGCCAGACTTGTTGCACTGGGTCTGTACTGTTGTCATAAATATGCTCTGTGATGCACTAATCTAGCTCTGACAAACTATACAGGAAAAAAAGAGCATTGCTAAACTTAGGAAGGAAAACTATGAATGATAGGGTACTGGCAGAAAGCCAAATAACCCTGAAATCAACAGTAGTTTTCCTTTAGTTCTCAATAACTTGAAGGTTCCACTTTCAGTATAGCAATATAGATTCAGATTTACTAAAAGCCGAAGCAAATTCACAGCCTTTGAAGTGTCTTACTCCTGGTCGAAATTTTAGTGAGTGTGACTTCAGGTGAAGATTCATCCCTCCTAACTTCTGGCACCCAACAGAGGTGCCTAAATCAGGATCTCAGTCTCCTCATGTTTCTATTTACAAACAACAGTAAAACACTGATACCTCTAGAAGCGTTATAGATCTTAAATGGCCAGAGCTGACTTTGTTGACTACGAAGGGTCAGGAAGATGAGGCTCCAAACCTGAGGACACCAGAATCTCTGAACCGCATGGGATCAGACACCTAACAGAGTGACAACACAGCAAGCACAGAATAATTTTTTCCCCTTTCTAGAAATGGGCCCAAGGTTGTGTTGAGTGAATCACGTGTAGAAGCTGTGACAGCTGGATTTCCTGGGCCAAAAATAGTTCTCAAGGTTGTGAACATTTTCCTAAAGGACAGAACACTACAGAAAGTGTTGCAGGTTTTGATGAAATGAGTAATTAACAATTTAAGAAGTTGTTGGCTTTTGACTGTAGATTTTATTTAGAATTTAAGCACACTAGTATTTTGGGTATATGAACTGTTCTTTAAGAGAAATCACTCATAGGCAGAGTGCTTCCTAGAAGGCTGACTCAATCAAAAACATTTTTTTGGTTTTATGAAACCTAAGGCTGGATGGTTGTTTTTTAAATGAACTTTTTTTTTTTTTAAGCCTTGGTTTTAAATGTCTGAAAATTTTATGAGTAGCTATCTAATACTGCAAATGTGAACTCTTTAACTATCTTGCCTTTCTCAAATGAATTTGGAATAACTATAAAAATCCCCTGATAAAATGGTCTTGATAAAAGTTTGAAATATCACAGATAGATTCATTTCAACTCTTGAAGGGAGAATGGCTTTTCCACTTCAATTTTCCAAGGTAGTTTTTCATTTTTCAACCATCTTAACATGTCAAAACATTGCAAAGTTTGGAAGTACTCACTATCACATAGGACCTGGCACCTGACAGAACATCACCAGAGCTACATTCTGCAAATACGAAATGAGAGCTCTTTTTCCTCCCAAAACACGCAGGGACCTGTTACCACATCTACCTCCAGAGTCTATTAGAGAGTGTGATCTTCATCAGAAGCCGATGTCTACATGCACAAAGTAATCTGAATGCTTTTATTTCTTCCTCAGCAATCTTCTCTTTACAATGATGAAGCTTTAAAAGTTACCCCAATGTAATGCAAAATCTGTAGGTGTTTATTCCCACTTCTGTAAATCTTCCCTAGGGTTTGTAGACCGCTTTTTTTTTTTTTTTTTTCCTGCTCCTATTACTGACTGTTTTCTGTTTCTGGCAGGAAACCACATTTTTTTTGAGTAATTATGCTATCTATGTGTGTATGATGATTAGCTTTTATACATTTGCCATCACTTTCTTCTCTCTCCCCATGAATCCACAACAACTCTCTCTGTGCTGCCTGATAAAACGAAGACTTTTAATGTAAAAGCTCCATCACAGACATAAGGGAAAAGGAGTGTTTGCTGTAGAAGCAAAGCATACAGCATCAGTATAGCCATGGCACTGGAGAAAAAAATGTGCAAGCTGTAAATTTTAATGAGGAGCATGTTTTACAGAAAGAAAAGTCTTTACTTTTTATTTGTAGATGTTAGCTTGCATGAAGCCTTCATTCTATAATGTAAAACTGACTAAAAGAACCCCTTCTGCAACGAGAAATCAAAATCCATTCTCTTTTAAGGACTTTTCTTTTATGTACGGACCACCAAGAATGAAACTTCCAAACAAGGCTTCTCTGCTCCTGCAGAGGTTTGAATTGAAATCTGTCCTCACATTTCCTGAACTGCAGGTGAGATATCAGCTTCTCACTTCGCTGGCCTTAGAGATCAGCATGGAACTGGCTTAAGGTGGATTGATATAGATTTGCTATTTGCAAATTAAAATCCTTCATCTCTGAAAAGAATCCAAAATAGAACACAGTTCTTTAATAACTGTGATCCTAATTTTTTTTTAAAAATGGCTCTTACCTCAGAGGGTCTTTCAAGAGTTATCTTTTCAGACCTATTATATAGTCCTAATTCTTTTAAGTATTGAGCACAGATGTGAAGTTATGGATACTCATGCAAACATTTTTTTTTAGGCTAATAACTTTTATCACGAGAAATATCACAGATGTAAGACATATCTGTAAGTTTTATTTCCTATAGAAAATAGCTTAGAAGAAATAACTTGTGGGATGAAAATCTAATAAATGTATTTTACCATTATTAGATTAAGATAGAGAGACTATATTATGTCTGATTATCTTCAATGATTTTATATTACATTACTGGCACCCCAACTGCATTCATCTGCCTCTGACCTACACACCTATTTCAATCTGCAGAAGAGAAAACCTTTCCTGAAACTTAAAAAAAAAAAATAAATTGATGAGACATCTGTCCTATGAGGTAATTTTGCTACTAGCTTTTCTTCATATTTTTTACTCCTGTTTTTCCAAACCTAGGTTATGTATTCAGCATTTACAGATGTCTCCTATGTACTATTGCAGCACATGGATTTTCCATGTCATATCTACACTGCACAACAAGCTGTTAAGTAAAATTCTTATCTGTTACCACAAAACTTTGATCTCTTTGGGGTGGCTTTCCCAGCTAACGTCTGGAGGTCAGTATCATTCATCTGTAGGCTTTGCACTTTAAAAAACGACAGACTATGATTAGACAGGGGCTGCTTTCTGACTGTTTCCAGTGGGTGATTCTTTCTGACAGTGCATTCCCCTGACAGTGAAATTCTGCTAGAACATTTCAAATCAAAATGACTTCTAAGATCTTAAAATTTTCTAGAACTTAAAAACAGGTATGATCATTTAGAATGAAGTTCTGTTGTGGTTTATCATGGTGAAGAGCACCTTAGAGGACAAAAACATTGATACTACAGCATGATACTACTGAGAATAAGATACTAGCCCTTCATGAGGTAGTTAAACTGGAATTCAAATAAGCTAAAGCAGGAACATGAAAGAGAATCAAGTTTTGTGCTTCTTGCCATAATTCTTGGTGCAATAATCAGGAAAGAATTTGGGTCCTGTGTATAAGTACTTTAAATATTCCAGATCCTTTCCAAATCTGGGGTAAGCCTATCAGGCTAGGCAGGCTGTACTTTGACCTGGGACAGGGCTTTGAAGTTCTTGTATGCTTAAAAATATATATCAGTGAGCACGTCCTGTACAATTTAAACTGGTGAAGTTTGATTTCACATTTTTTCACCCTAAGGAGATGTCATTGCTTTATAGCCTGTGCTGAACACAGCAGATGCTCATAGGACCTCTCAGGGCTTTCAGTTATAACTGAAATGGCCTACTTTGCAGTCTTTTTGTGAGACTGAAAGACCAAGTCTCATTCAGTCTCTGATGCACCATATATTACAGAAGAAATGCACTGGGACATTGCTTTTCTACTGATGTGCAAGTCGAAGAGTTTCATTAGGCAGTAGAACCAAAGGGGAAGAGCCTCCTGTGGGCCACAGGTTGGAGAAGAGGGGATGCTGAGAAGAATCAGGGGAGGCTTGAAGGCATCTGCTGCTCTTTCTTACTTTTGGGTGGGGACATTTCCATTAAAAAAAAGAAGCATATAATAAATGACATGACGTTTCAAGTATTCAGAGTATTTGCTCTAAAAAAGAAAACAGAAGAGGTTGCTTATGGAGCTGATAATAAGACTTTAGGTCTGCATATGATGTCTGCTGTAGGTAAGAGAAGTGAGAGACAGCGGAGGTTGTTAGCAAAGCAGTATGTGTGGGGAGAAGCAGCCACAGGCAGAAGAAGGGCTAACAAGACACCAACACCACAAGAGCAGCCAGAGCCTAACCGCAGGCTGCCCAGGAAGAAGAGTGGCAGCAAGGAACATCTAGGACTCTATTTTGGGGGAAAGATGAATTATATTTTCTATCAGGATTACTCCTGGAAGGACTCAAATCAATCTGTGCTCCTATAAAAGGCAATATGTCTGCCATGCTCTAAGGTCCCTCCTTGGACATCTCTGTGAAGGACAGAATAACTACACCTGTTAGCCTGCCACGGCTAAAACACGTTACCACCATGCTCCTCATATAATATAGGTTTGCTATTAATCCCTGTGGATGATTTCCTATTTAAGAATCTTTTGAAAATTACTATAGAAGTGCAGATTGTATTATGGTAACTTTCAAAGGCCTCTGTCTATATTTCTAGATACTGTCTCATTCTTTTCACATTGCTGTTATTAAAACAGTGTGGAAGAAAATCCAATACTGCACACTCCTTGGTTGCATGCCAAAGTGGCAAAGCAGCAAAATCAGGCCCCACTGTTAGTGATAGCAGTCTGTAAAACAGGAATAATTTTCTATTGAATACCTGATTGAATTACACGTGAATTGCTGCTCTGCTGAGAAAATGATATTGGAGGCTGGCAGACGGTCACCATTTTTTTTTGCTAGAGGGTATTATCTGAACTTGCCTGTCAAGTGATTGCCTGTTTAGTGCCTTCCCAGTATAAATAACTGTGTATTTCAAAATATGATAAATAATAGTAATAAAGTTTATAAGGGAAAAAATATTCTTGCTGCTATAAGGAATAGCACTTAACCAAGGCATTTATCTACAGTTTACAAACCACTGGGCTGATTAGATGATAGTATATTCCAGTATTTTGCAAAAGTAAAAAGGAGGGAGAATCGCTCTTTGATCCCTCTTCCTCCTCTTCTTGTAGCTACAGTTCATAATAGCTTTGCATTTAATTGGTATTTTATTTCTTTATGCTCATGAGATTTGATAATTTGAATAGCCCTTGCGGTGGTATCATGTTGTTCAGTGAGCCAGACATTGCAAAACTGTGAATTTTATGTAATTGAGATGATTTTGCCTGGTAGCTTGCGGAAAATTTCATAAAAATTTGTACACAGTAGTAAACTCATTTAATGTGATATCTCACTTTTTGAGCTGATCGGCATTTTTTCCTGGTACTCCATCGCTGTGCTGCAAATCAAATTTCTGTACTTTGTTTCTAATGGTGAAATAATGAACAACATAGTGCTTCCCAAGGCAGAAATACAATGTTCATTTTCCCTTTGGCAAATGAGAATGTAGCCATTAGGCGCAGTGCTTTCCCAGCTGCTCCTTGGAGGGGAGGGCCAGTATACTAGTAATGGATATATGGATTTTATTCAGACCACAGAAAATGTCTGTCATGTACCACTTGACTGTGTACCTTGCTGTGCTCCACTGTGAAACAGTGGGGCAGATTCCTTTAATTTCACTGCTGCTGCTTGAAATGGTGGATTACATCACCTAGACTGGAAGAGTTAAGCAAACAGCTTGTGGGGATACCATACCCATGCCAGATTCTTCTCAAAATGGGTAGCATGTCTTTCACAATGATCCTCTTTGTCCTTTTGGCTATAACAGAGCTTTTAACAACAAATACTAGATCTCTTTTTGCAGACAGATGCTAAGCATCAAAGTGTAAAGTTCAGCAGCTGGAAGGAAGGGACTAACACCATGTCTTATACGTGATCTATTGTCAGGACGAGTAAATACAAGGTACTACCTTGCAGAGGTTCAGTGACTTAGATCATTGGTTCAAATCCAGCTCAGATCTGAACCACTAATTGAGAGGCTTGCATGGCTGCTGCCAGCAGTGTACCTGTTCTGCCTGTAAAGAGAGCTTCAGCCTCCAGGAGTGTCAATCCAGCAGGCCGGTTCAGACAGGCAGTGAAACATGCAGCTGCAGGGGTGCCCCTTGGGTTTTCAAGTGTGATGTGCTATAACTCTTCCATATGCATGAGACTCCTCCGTGGGGAGGCTAAAAGGAGGATAGAGGTATGCACTTCCACTGAGAGCAGCAGAAAGGCTCCTGGTGTGATAAACACCCGGCTGCTAAGCTGTTGCTCAACACTGCTGGGATATTTCAGGTAGGGGATTTACTTTTTCATGAATCTAGGGTATTAGATCAGACCAGACTGGCAGTACAAAGCACACACCATGAGAGGCACTGCTAGCAATCTCAGGCTGGAAGTTATGGAATATTTCCTTATTGGTAGCAACAAAAGTATGATGGGTCCCTAAATCCCTGCCTTTGGGGTGGTAAGACTACAGAGATCTCATTTTAGACATCAGCTGGCCAGAAAAGGCATGTCCCTTCCAAACAGAAAACTCTCTCAAGCCAATGGCCACCACCCTTTATACAGTGTCAGAATATGCGGGAACGACCTTTGAAAGAAGGGCAAACCAGCCAAAACAATTTATCTCAGAGTTGCTTTTCTAGAACAGTGGGTAAAGTTGTGGCCAAATTATCTCCAGCAATAGTCTTCCAACTTCTTATGGCAGAGCTGACAAACCATATTCAACGGTAGGACTAGGACCAAAATCAAAACCACTGCCCAAACACTGCTCTCCTTGCAGAGCCTCAACAAGAAACCAACATGAAGGAGAATCCACTCATTGAGATGTGGTATTCTCTCTCCTGGTTTACATAAAGCTGAAGACAAAGTGGTTACTTGAGAGTTTTGTCACCAAGGTGGTGGCTATAGCATAACACAAGATATAAGGACAGCTGAATTAAAATAAGTTTGTTTTTCAACAGAGATGGTTTGCAGGAACCACCTTTGCTGAGTATATGTGCTCTTTGACTTGCTTTCAATGGAAAATCAGCCATTTTGTGAAGATATTCCTTAAAATCACATTTGCAGTATGTGAAGGTAGGTAAGATCATACTGCAAGTATATGGATTCCATGGGGCATTAAATCTGAATTTCACAGAACTCTGGTTTGAAGCCAGTTCTGATGGTCTCATTACTATAATTCAGAATAAAATATCATAAATAATTTAATGATGAAAGTAGTAATAGCAGTTATGCTAAATATACTCTGTAGAGCCTTCCCATTGTGGGCTCCTTGAACCAACACTGCAATTTTGTAAAAAGAAATGTATTAAAACAATTTCTAATGACTCTTGTACATGGGATAATTTCTTGACATTCTCTGCCTAGACAATATTCTGCATTAACAGTGATCTGTAGGACAGGGGAAGTAAGCAAATATCTTACAAAACGTATTCCCAAATTGTGCTCCATGAGACTTATCTAAAGTAAGCAATATCTAGTCCAAACTTTATTTTTTTATTTCGAAGTTGATGATAAATGTACATGGTAGTTCAGAAGAAAATTGGAACGTTGATCTGTGTATCCAAAAAGTTATGAAGTCTTGAAATAAAAATAGATTACTGACAATACTATCATAATGTTTAAATAAGACAGATTTTTAACATCCATTCTAGTATTTAATATTGTGGGCCAATAAGGTTGGGATTTAACTTTGTGGTGCTGGGTCCTATTGCTACCGCCTGCTGCATTCATTAGGATGGATTTTGTCAAAGCAGAGTCAGTACTCATACCCTCATTACACCTAGCGTTTGGTATGCACTCTTTACAGTCTTTGGATCCCTTAGTAAATCAGACTCTGAGCTTGTAGCATTTGCATGATAATTCTTAATATCTGTTAAGGTTAAGTAATATATATTAATTCAAATATTAAGAAAAAAAAAACCAAGCGACCTTGTTGATGTACAGGTATATCAATCTATTTAAATATAGTATAAAATAAGCCATTAAT
>NW_008614271.1:0-19925 GCF_000691845.1 Merops nubicus | reverse complement strand
ATTCCTGCTAAGAAGGTTTACAGGGTAATAGGCATTGCTATTCTTCTGAGGGTGTGTTGAAAATGGTGACAAATGGCAAGAATGTGAAGGACACAATTATAAAAGAAAAAATAGTAAAATACTTCATCTTCTCATTTAAAAAAAAAAACCAAACCAAACCAAAACAAACCACCACATAGTCTAAAGTGGTGTAAATATCCTGGAGTGGTCTGTAGCCTGTCTAACTTAACCACCAGCTTTTACATATATGCCTCTACAGGCATGAGGTAGACAGACCATATCTGTCTAGCAAATTGACACAAGCATGGTTTTCCACTGGAAGCTTTCAGAAGCACCTTTCTCCATAATCTGAAAAGGACTTCAGGAACACATTAGAAAATCCATAATATATACCTGGCACATGCAAAGCTACATCATACTTTAACTCTAGCTCTGTTTGGTTTTGGTGGCTGGTTATTCCCCTCCCCCCCACGCCCCCCAAAAAAAAAAAATAGCTTCTGAACAAGGAGAAGTTCAAAGGAGTTGTAAGTGGATTCTAAGAGTCAGTATGTTCATGTATGCAATCTGGATGAATAGTTGCTTTAATATGTTAACTTTATCCAGTCTTTACGGTATTAGGTGCCTTAGCTACCATTCTTTTACAGATCTGCATTTGGAGCCAGAAAAATTAATAGGACTGCAGCTCTTCTCTAATGTTTGGTAGGCAGTAGATCAGTTCCCTCTTCATCCTTATACCCTGTGTTATGCATTGCTGCTCACCAGAAACTGCCATCCCTCAGTTGTACCTGCTCAAGTGGCCAGTCCCTAAACCAGGTTTATGCAACTGTCTGAATTTTGAAACTAAAAACTCCAACATGGGAAAAGCAAAACATATATTCACAAAACCTTGTTTTTTAGCAAAGCAATTATATAAACAGCTGAATTGGCATGACTGAAAGGGAAGTAAGCTCTGATAGAGGTGGAAGGGAAGAGAGTCTGGACAGAGAAGCTTAAGCTGGGTCTACTGACAGAACTAGTAATCTGGAATGACATCTTGGGAGATTTGTTTAAAACCAGGCAGAAGACCTGTGTTGCATCAGCAAATCAACCCTTCATTTCAAGCTCTAAAGTGGTCCCTAAACAGTGATCAAACTTCCTCTTCAGTCAGGTTAGCAGTATGGTGTAGATTTCTAGTGGGTGTACCTGCTCATGAATGCAAATATATGAATGCTTTTCTTCACATTAGTGGAGTGACTGCAGAATGACAATGCTGAAGATGGTTTTGTAATGGAGCTCTGACCCCACCACTGTGAGTAAGAACTAAGGTGCGAAACTCAATTCCATGGCATTTCTATTTATGGGAAATTAACAGTTTGGGATTAACTCCTGATACACAATAGATTCTTAGATGAATGCAAGTTTTCTACTTTGGGGGACTGTGAAACTTGTAAATAAAGTAAAATTTTATGCACGGACTTCCTGGTGGTAAAAGGAAATGAATCTCTCTATCAGCCTTTGTGCTGTCAATGCTTATTTATCCAAAAGAACAGCTTATTATGGTATGACACTTTTCAAGACCCACAGGGAAGGATTTAGACAGACATTCAGAATTCAGAAGGATAAATAAGAAAGAAGTGGTTGTCATCTCCAAAAAAAAAATCCCAATAGAATTTGCAGGTAGCATAGCTACCTCCTTTAAATTGCAATTCTCTCCTCTCTAAAAGGAGAACAAAGGTTGGTGTTGATTTGACATTTTCTTATCTGCTTTAACTGGAACCTACAGAATTATAACTTTATAGGAAGAGTTGTGCTATACGTTGATTCTTCAATGTCTATCATTTTGGACAGAGGATTTCTACTTTCACCAATTATCAGCAGAAAAGCTAGTGCATTCATGGCCACCATGATTGTTTGCTGGCAGAGTTATCTGGAGAATGCCAAAATTCCATTTTTTTTCTGCACTACAAAGTATGGCCATGTTCATGAAGTCTGAGAAATCATATTAGAGATCTGTTCCTCTGTAGTGGTTTGTATTAAGGAAAAAAAGCGAAACACCAAATAAACAACAACAACAAAGCAAAAGGTGACTTTATGGCTTTTGCTTTACTAAAGGTTATTCTGAGGTACGGGGAGAAGTGGACTGCCATGTAGTCATACCATAAATCTGCTTTGCTATCTCTCCATCAGTTAGGTAGTCAAGGAGATTCAGGTCCACATCACCCTTCCTTGATTCCATGTCTACTTGTAACCCTACTGCTTGCCTACACCTGCTGTGTGCAAAGTTCAGTTTGACATGGGATGTCCAGGCACTGTTATACCCATTCCAGGAGACACACTTGCACTTTTTTTATACCAGACACTCCTTGAAAGAGCTCCATTAAGCTCCTTGGTTAACATCATGTTTTCATTCTGCAGCTATCCCTAGAGCATGTTACAAAGACAGTCTTACATTGTTGTCTGGATAGTCCACAAAACTCATCTTCCTGGACACAAATGTTTGTGACTATACCAATATAGGAGAATTTATGGATATGGAAATTTAAGTGCTTTGTTAAAACAGTTGTAAGGAGTCTGGGTAATGGAAAATTTATCACCTTTGCTGATAAGCTATCCTACTGGTTTCTGACTCTCATTTCTAAGAGTCATATTTTCAGTTTAAACTTTGCAGGTTACATTTTTGAAATATCTGGTGATATTTTTATATTTGAGAGTTTTGATGTACATAATTACATCTCACATAAGCTAGCAAAGTAAGGCTCACTTGGGATCTAAAACGAATGTTGGTCTTAAGCAAGCCTACTCCTTAGGGGTCTATTTCATCCTATAAACTCATTCATTTAGCTCTGCTGTTAGTCAATTAACTGTCAAGGTAAATCAGTACTCCACTGCCTATCTGAAGTATATTCCTATCTAAAGCACAGGGATGACTCCTTTTCCAAGCATTATCAGCTGTTATAAAGAAATTTAGAGCAAAACTTGTCATGTTCTTAGTAAAAATTTTGCATCTATATCTACCTGTGTTTATTCATGCAGAGTGTTCAGTCAGATATTTCTTTGCAGAGCTGGCTTTTATTATCTCCCATTTTTGTTTTATTGATAATATTTTTTACAGGTTACTTTTTACTCCAGAACTGGTTAAAAAAAGAAAGATGAGAAATAAAATAATTAATAACATTATTTAGAAGGCAAAAGAATAATCATGTTGTTGAGGTATTATTGCATTATTGTATATTCTAATTCTAAATCATTATTTAAATAATAATAGATAAATAGATAAATTTAGTACATATTAATCTCTGTCCTTGAGCCTTTAGAGTATATTGATCATCTGGATCAGATCTTTAAACTTCAAAATTCTACTTACATTTTCTAATTCAATACAGTGCTATAGTTCATGATTTAGCCTATGGGATGGGGAAAACGTTAAGCCTCCAGCATGATGTGTTACATAACTTAAAGGGCATCTTTTCCAATGCTGTGCAGTAATCATAGGTGTGTACTAAGTTGATGAGTTTGGAGAGCCAAGTTAATGGTACACAGCTTCCATTTGGAACTTTCCGACACATAGGGACTGTGATGCTGCAGAGCTGGTCAAACACTTCATCAATGAACACACCTAAATAAGTATTAGTTCATCATGAAAAAGAGAACAAACATAGACAATTAATAAAAGTAGGCCTCAGAAGGCAATTGAAAATACTTTATTTCAAAGAATTTGTTTTTGAAAGAACTCAACACACCAGGCCTAGTGTACTAGATTGTAGTTATCTCTACTGAACCAGCTGTCTCTTACTTCCTTTACTGCCAGTTGTTGATAAAAAAGATATTTTGATAATCCAGTGTATTCCATTATTTTAGGCATTACATCAGAATGAGATGAATTATGTCCTAGAATTGCCTATTTTTTTCTGAGCAACTAGAAACTACTTGAGCAAGCGGTAGATATCTATACCTGGTCAGGTGAATCCTACGTATTTTGAGAGCTGCGCCTGTGCAAACCTTATGAATTTCCACAAGGGCAGGTGCAAGTCCTGTACCTGTGTTGAGGTAGTCCCAAGCACAAATACAGGCTGGGCAATGAGCGGATTGAGAGCAGTCACGCAGAGAAGGGCTTGGGAGGGTTAGTTGACAAGAAGCTCAACAAGACCTGGAAATGTGTGACCGCAGCCCAGAAAGCCAACTGTGCCAGGCCTGCACCAAAAGAAATGGGGCCAGCAGGTCAAGGAAGGTGACTATCCCCTTCTACTCCAGATGAGACCCTGCTTGGAGTACAGTGCTCAACTTTGGGGATCCCGGTATAAGAAGGACATAGACATGCTCAAATAGCTCCAGAGGAGGGCCATGAAGACGATCAGGGAGGCTGGAGCACGTCCTTTATGAAGCCAGACTGAAAGAGCTGGGGTTGTTCAGCCTTTAGAGGAGAAGGCTCTGGGAACCGCTTTCATCAGCCTTCCAGTACCTAAAGGGGGTCTACAAGAGAGCTGGAAAGGAACTTTTTACAAGGGTATGTAGTGACAGGGTAATGTCTTTAAAGTGGAAGAGTGTAGGTTTAGATTAGTCACAAGGAAGAAATTCTTCACTGTGAAAGTGGTGAGGCACGGGAACATATTGCCCAAAGAAGTTGTGGATGGCTCCTTCCTAGAAGTGTTCAAAGGCAGGCTGGATGGAGCTTTGAGCAACCTGGTCTAGTGGAAGGTGTCCCTGCCCATGTCTGGGTGGTTGGAACTAGATAATCTTTAAGGTTCCTTCAAACCCAAACCATTTTACGTTTCTGTAGTATAAAAGCTTCAGTTAGAGTCAAATAACTCCAAGTAAAAAGAGGATAATTAGGAGTGGCAGGTAAAATTAGGAGTCTCCCAGGAAATAAATTTGCTCTGTGAAGCAAATGTAGAGTTTTTAGTCCTACTTCAAAGTAAGTTTTTTTTTTGTTGTTGTTTTTGTTTTTGTTTGTTTGTTTGTTTTTCATGAAAACCTCCATACAGTACAAGCAGAGCCCTAAGGAAGGCAACGAAAATAGAAGCTTTTACACGTAACAGTAAGATGAGACATTCCTTTGAGAAGTTGATCTCAAACTTCTTCACCTCCAAAACCTCTTTAAAATGGGTCACACATTCATGATAAATCTCCTTCTCAAAGATTAAGAGTTTGCACATTAGGAGAATAGAAAATACTTCATCCACATACTTACGTTTTTGAAAGGTGGTTTCTTCTGATTTTCATATTTAAGGACAATGTCTAAAACCATCAATGTTGTGTCATAGTGGTCATTATATCCATATTTATATATACAGTTACTAGTCTTTCACTAGCTATTGTTACATAGTATTTTAAGGAAATAATATTAGGGATTTAATTGATAGCCAGGATTCATTTTTGAGAGATTATGTTCAAGTAGTACATATTCACAGTTCTATTGTTTAAAATTGAAAATTATGCTTCATCATTTCACTGAGTATAATGACTAGATTCAGAAGATGCAAAGTTGAAAGATTGTCTCAATAAAACTTCAAGGGGGAATCTGGAGTCCTGCATCAATAACAAAAACTAAAGCAAACATAAAATTGTCTCTTGTGATAGTGAATATAGGCTAAATTAAGCAGGTCTGTACAGAACCATAACAAGACATTTTGGTGTCTAGGATGCTGCCTCAGCTGGCACTTTGCCTCCTGCCAGCTGCTGCAGATGCCTCCTCTGGACCCGCTCACTCCAGACTGAAAAGTTGCAGCAGTACCAGTGACCAAAGTCTCTCAGGCATCTGCTGCTTTGACATGCTCTTTACTGTGGCTCTGTGGTTATGCTGTTTAGAACTGATGTAATGCAACTTTCTATTTGCTGTGGTCTATTTCTTGTTCTGACTGAAAAAAAAAAAATAAAGGATATTAATTTGAATAAGTACCTTCGACATAATGATAGTTGTGTGAGGTGTTTTACAGTTTTACATAATGGGTAAAGGAAGCTGTGGATATATCCCGTGTATCTTGGCAGAGTTCCTCTATGATTCATGAGAAAAATGAGAAGGATGAGAGCTGCCAGGCTTAAAAGATCCAATATCAGTAAGGCCCAGGAGACTCTATTTAAGAGCATTGAGAGAGGCCCACCAAATGATTCCAGGGTCAGCCAGATCACCTGGAAGATTTGACATTAGCTTGTTATGTTAGCTTTCAAATTACTATTGAAGTTTATATGTAGAGAACATGAACTTCTCCTGCAAATTTTTTTTATATATAGAAATTTTATGTTTGAAAATACAGTTTAATATATTTGCTTCTCTGACTTTAAAACTTGAGTTTCCCTTTCATCTCACAGACGGCCAATGTCTATGAAATATTAATGATAACACTAATATAAATAATGAATTACACACTGAAAGCTTCAGCTTAAAAATTCTAACTCTTACATATCTATAGACTTAAAGGTGCACATGAAGACAGGAATGTATTATTATTTCTTCCAAGTAGAGTAAAGAATTGTTTGTAAATCAGACATAATCTTGTTACTTTGTGTTTCTACTTGGGGCACAAATGGGAACCACTTAACAAGGTGAACTCCCTGTCTAGTCTCTCCTAATATTTGCTATTCTAATTTATCTTAGCAGAGAGAACATAAATTCCCTGAGCGGCTGAGCTAAGCCCTGGTTTTGCTGCAGGCTCCTGATCTTGCATTCTTTGTGTCACTCCTAATGCCTTCAGAGGGTGTGCAGAGGAAGCAGTTCAGACCTCGTAAGTCTGTATATGAAGAAAGGCAATTTAATATTTTTCAGTTTCACTTACCAGTTCCTGCTCTGATGACAGTCTTGTTGCACATCTTGCGGTTTTAACAATCTTTTCTTTCTTTTTGTTGTTGCTTAGGTATAAAATGATGATGTAGTTTTCCATAACATGCTGTTTCCTTGCAATATTCTCACTCAGTAGGGTAGCTCTCTATTGATTATTTATTTTTGGAAGAAACTTAGCACAGCCCTATACTGTGAGCCCTCATCTCTTGAGAGATTACTTTATAAAGCCTGTGAGCTTTCATGAAAGAATACAACACCTGAAAGTAGAACTACATTTTGAATTGTGGTGTGCCTGTGCAGTACATATTCAACCTTACAGTACAGAGCAGTAAACGAGTCTTTTTATATTTTCATCTACGTTTAGCCTATATCCAGGGCTAAACTGTAACAGTTGTTCTATCACTCAATGACCCCTCCCCAGCCAACAAGGGAGATGGGGAATGGGTTGTAATGAGAAGAGATTTAACAAAATAGCAGTACAAATATTAATACCAATGCAAAAATGAAGTATACACAAATGAAGTATACAAAGTTATACTCAGCCCATTGAATGTACAGGGGTCACAATAAATTGGAAAGCAATACTCAGGAGCAACACCGTAAGCGAGCCTCCCCAGGAATGGTAACACTTGATAGGAGCAGGAGGAGAATGTAAATGAGAAGGAAAATCCCATATCCTCAAGAAACTTCCTCCTTTATAATGAGCATGATGTCTATAGTATAGGACACATGTGTGAGCCAGCTCAGGTCAGCTGCCCTGGCTTTCATCCCTCCCAACTTAAGCTCCTGGCACACTCCAAACTCGTACATGGCTGGCCTATGATTCAACCCCAGCAAAACCAGGAAAATAGTGCCATTTTCTCAGGTTACATTTGCCTGAAAATGATTAGGCATCTTGTAAACCTTGCTGTTAAAGGACCATAAAACAGCTGGAAAATGGATGAATTTATTTCTCCGGAAGTTTCCTGTGTTAAACAGCCATAACGGCAAGTTTAGGCAAATTCCTTGCAGATCCACAGTGGATGTGCCTGGACTTGAGAGAAACAAGCACTGATTACAGTTTACTTTCCTAGTTGAATGGTTAAATTAGTTGAGTTGAATAGGCAAAATGCAAAATCTGACCTTCACCCCTAAGGTTTTGCTTAGCTGTCCTAACAAAACCCTTATGCTTGACAATCATTATGTAAGCCTGGATTTAAATTTTTGGGATCATTAAGACTTACTAGCTCAAGCCCTCATCAACAAGTCTGCAAGGATAAACCTGACCTGCCTGATGCTCATTGAATAGATTTTCTTCCCTTAGTCACAAAAATATAATTGCCTTGAAGAACAATCCTTTACTGAAAGGAGGGTGATTAAGTACACGGCTGCCCCTTCTCCACTGTTTAGATAACTATTCACAGTTCTCCTCTCTAGCTCTGTGGTAAGATGACTGTTAAGAGCACCTGACTGTTTCCTAGCATTTCAGTAGCACCTTCTTTCTAATTTAAGACTGTCAAGTGCCATGGGTTTTATGTTTACCCTGTGGGCCAGGGAGGTTTTGCCCCATGTGGAGCTGCTCTGCAGCATCATCTGCTTTATCAGCCCAGCTCACTCAGTTCTCACAGGCCCGCCCACTGCCCACCACAGCTTTGCTAACAAGTTCAGCTCCACGGTGATTTCTGCACTGTGAACAGGAGTGCAATGAGTACACAGGGTTTTTCGCCTGTAAGAAACCACTTATTCAGGTTTGCTCACCTAGTTGTTCTTCTAAACCTGTGGCATTTGCAGCCCAATGTGGCAAGTGATTGATTTAATGGAGGGGAAAGAGTCCATATGCAGTCCTAGTTAGCTGTCCCACATTTCTATGTCTTCATAAAATTTTTCAGTCTTTCTCAACATTGTAAAATTTCTTCTTCTTAACAAAGACAGCCCACTTGTCACAAAAGAGCACATACAAATTAAATATGTCTCAGGCCTGTCCACTGACCATTTTCTTTTTCTTTCCATGAGAAGCTGACAGATCAACGTTTCCCTTTTGGCTCCGCCCACCTAGAACCCTGAGGAAAGACGGAGGTGCACCCTCCCTTGGGCATCAGGCACTCTGCTTATACTAATACACTTTGAATGACATCTGTGTGCAAAGTGCCATTTTGTAGGAAGCAAAATGCAAAGAGACGCTCATATTAGCAATCCCACTGGCATTTGTGCAAGAATGTGGACATTATATGCCAGCTACAGTGCATCTTAGTTGTCATTAAGGAGAACTTCTGCGTCACTGTACCTTAGAATGAGATTACATATTTTTACTATAGCTTATATAGTAGTGTAATACTATATGTACTTAATACATAAGTGAGTAAGGAACGGAAGAAAAAGGAGTTTAGGGTCCTTCTTCAGGCTGTTATCAAACTTACTGTGTTGGCAAAAACAAAAGTGTCCCACATCTCTTAAAAGCACATTCTTCCATTAAGGAAAGTCTGATAGCCAGTTAGCTGAGAAGGTGAATTTAGAAATAGCTAACATAGTAACCAATACACAGTCTTAAAACTGATCTACGCAGCAGCAATAAAGTGATAAAATTAACATCATTGAGCCATCTAAACTCATCCCTTTAATTTATTGGTATTTCTATGTTCAGCAAGGTTGGAAATTTTAGAAACACATTTGCAAGTTACAATGTTTTTTTTTGTGTGATGCCATAGATCACTGGGGGAGATTAGAAAAGTTGTAACAGATGCTGGATATACAAATACATCTCTTCTTGAAGACATGTTAACATATTTGTCTTTGATCCTATGCTTGTGGCAGAGAAAATGAGTGTCCAGATCTAGGTAGGAGCATTTATCAGCAACCTGTGACACTATATTTACCCCACTGTTGTCTAAGTGCAAATGGATGCCAAGTTACTGTGATAAATATTGCGGAGAATTAAGAGATTACTATTCTCAAAGGAAAAAAATGCACTTGATTTGGACATCTGATGAATGTCATCTCTCTTTTTTCAACGCGTCAACTTCAGTTTCCCACAACACTGTTGAGTGTCAATTCCCTTGACACTGTTTCCCACAGCATCCTCCTGGAGAAATTGGCTGGTCACAGCTTGGGTGGGCATGCTCTTCATTGGGTGAAAAACTGGTTGGATGGCCAGGCCCAAAGAGTAGTGGTGAAAGAAGTCCAATTGGTGGCCAGTCACAAGTGGTGTTCCCCAAGGGCCTCAGTATTTGGGCCATTTTTGTTTACTATCTTTGTCAATGATCTGGATGAGGGGATTGAGTGCACCCTCAGAAAGTTTGCAGATGACACCAAATTGGGAGGAAATATTGATTTGCCTGAAGGTAAGAAGGCTCTACAGAGGTATACGGACAAGTTGGATCCATGCACTGAGGCCAGTTGTATACGGTTCAACAAGGCCAAGTGCTGTGTCCTGCACTAGGGTCACAACAACCCCACACAACACTCCAGGCTTGGGGAGGAGTGGCTGGAAAGCTGCCTGGTGGAAAAGCACCTGGGGGTGTTGACTGATAGCTGCCTGAAAATGAGCCAGCAGTGTGCCCAGGTGGCCAAGAAGGCCAACAGCATTCTGGCTTTTATCAGGAATAGTGTAGTCAGCAGCACTAGGGAAGAAATTATGCCCCTGTACTTGGCACTAGTGAGGCTGCACCTTGAGCACTGTGTTCAGTTTTGGGCCCCTCAATGCAAGAAAGACACTGAGGTTCTGGAGCATGTCCAAAGGAAGGCCGCTATGGTGGTGAAGAGTCTAGAGCACAAGTCTTGTGAGGAGTGGCTGAGGGAACTGGGGTTGTTTATCCTGGAGAAAAGAAGGCTCAGGGAAGACCTTATCACTCTCTACAGGTACCTGAAAGGAGGCTGTAGCAAGGTGGGGGTCAGTCTGTTCTCCCAAGTATCAAGTGATAGAACAAGAGGAAATGGCCTCAAGTTGTGTAAGGGGAGGCTTAGGCTGGCTATTAGGAAAAACTTATTCTCTGAAAGGGTTGTTAAGCAGTGGAACAGGCTGCCCAAGGAAGTGGTGAAGTCGCTATCCCTGGAGGTATTTAAATGACATGTAGATGAGATGCTTAGGGACCTGGTTTAGTGGCAGATTTGGCAGTGTTAGGTTAATGGTTGGACTTGATGGTCTTAAATGTTTTTTTTTTTTTTTTTTTTTTTTTTCCAACAGAAACTATTCTATGATTTTATGATTCCAATATTTACATCCAGGGGAGATGACATAACACAATCAGCACCAAGGTACCATCTCCAGTTGAGAAAACTAAGAGAAATATTGCGCAGCAGATGGCTTTTTGTGCACTGTGAGTTTCTAGATCTTCATCCTAAGGTAGAGAGCACGTATGTTCTAGTGAGTTACAAGAAGAGAGTCCTCTGGATGTTTATTCTTTTTCATACTATCAAAATAAAAGAATTATTGTTCATTCAGATGTGAGCATTTAGTAACCCTGGATTTTTTTATTGCTGGAATGAGAATTAACAGATTTTGGGTAGATTTAAAATTATTTTGCATTTGTCATCAGGACTTGAACTCATATTTTTAATTGAAATAATGATACTTAGTGAAATCCTATTCCTCTTTAAATCAGCTGCCAAATTCCTACAGATTTATTAGGACCAGGGCTTCGCTCACAGATTTTAAAATGCACACTTGTATTTTGCACATCATCTCTACAAAATTACACTGATTATCTAGTAATGACTTTATTTGAATAATGAGATCTCTGAAGCTGTAGGATAATTTATTTGCATTTCGAATTCAATTGTGATTGAGATATTTGAGATAATTGTGCTTGCTGAAACACCCAAGGAATATAAAGAGACACATACAAATCTTGAATAAAATACAATTACAATTATCAGAAAATTTATAATTTGAAGCTTTTCAGCAACTTTCATGATAAACTCCTTCAATCCAAATATTAGGTCCTCAGCAACATGGACATTTTCTTCGGTCATTCATCAGCCCTGATACTTGTAGGCAGCTTCTGCAACACCTGATACATAGTCTGTGATATACGGATTTCCCTTTGGGCCTCCATTTCTCAGGAAGCACAGGTTGAAGGAAGCCAAACTGATATATTTGTTTAAAGTATCTATTGTAGGCTATGCAGAAACTTGCATTTTCTCTCTCCTTATTCACTTAAAACTCTTGCAAAATAAAGAGGATAGATTTAGATTAGATGTAAGGAAGAAGTTCTTCACTATGAGGGTAGTGAGACACTGGAACAAGTTGCCCAGGGAAGTTGTGGATGTTCCATCACTGGATGAGTTTAAGATGAGGTTGGATGGGGCCTTGTGCAGCCTGGTCTAGTGGGAGGTGTCTCTGCCCATGGCAGGGGATTGGAACTAGATGATCTTTAAAGTCCCTTCCAGTGCAGAGCATTCTATGATTCTATGTGATCCTGAATCTCTTGCTGAATCTCCACTGCAGTGCTGTGGAGTTGTGTGGATCTGTTTTTATGAAACAAGGATAAGGATTTGGATCTGAAAGAGTTATTGCTATGAGAGAATTTTCCGGTCCTGGAACACAGAAAATGCCAGGCACCTCAAAAGGACTAAGGCAGTTTGGTGCTTTTGTGGGTGTACTGTTAAACACAAGTCCTGCTCTGGCAGGGGGGTTTGACTCGATGATCTCCTGAGGTCACTTCCAACCCCTAACATTCTGTGATTCTGTGATAGATCCAGGGCAAGGATTAGTGGGATTTGTTGAAGTACTGATTCAGTATAATATTTTGGAACTATAAAATTGTATATAATTTGCAAGCTATATATTGAACTGTCAAGCTGTGCACACTGTTAGCCTACATAATGGCAAGGTTGCTTGTAATCTTGTCCCTTCTCTCCTATTGCCTCCCAGTGTCTATAATGCACTCGTTGTGTCTTGTCCTTAATTATTCTCTTATCCTATATGAGCTGTGAAACCCTGTGCCCCTGTTGAAGTATACTGGTTTCAGCTGAGCTCTCCAGAACGCAAAGTTCTGCCTGCAGGGAGGAGGGTGAAGGGCAATAACCTTTCAAAGAGAAAGACCTCATTTACCTCTGAATCCTGTGAATACAACACTCCTCTGAGATACTCTCTGCCAGACAGCTTATGACACGATTTTAGAGTAAGCAATCTCTCAGCTACAGGATGACTGCAATTTTTCTGTGACAATTGCTCCTGATCAAAGTGCGTTTGGAATCTGAGATGGATGCCAATGCTCCTTTTCCAACACACCAACACAGGTGAGTGTGTTTGATAATCTCAAGGAGGAAATCTTGGCCATCAAAGTTTATGCACCTGAACTGAACAGATGCCATGGTTTAGGGTCAGGGCTGACCCTAAAGTAAAATCACTGAACAGAATTAGTTCTGTTCTACCCTAAACCAGGACAACAGACCAGATCTTCTCCATGAACCAGCTGGGAAATACGATATTTTTTTCCATAGTACTAATCTGCCAAAGGGCTGTATGTGCTTGCATCCAATAGACTGGCTTTACCTTTATTGTGTCTGCAAGACAACCACCGCAGTCTACCATGAGGATACTCTTCTTTTTCCCGTTTTCCTCCCACCAGTAGTCTCTCACAAGTTCAGAGTAGCATCTGGCCATTCAGGTTTTCATATGTTTTAAAATCACTGACTTCAAAAACTCTTTCTGCCTGATCCTCGTGCCTTTGAGCTGTCAGTGAAGCCTGAAGTCTTTACCTAACTATTAACTGTAAGATCTATTAATTAGTAATATGTTGGTAAACTCTAGGTGTTACTAGGGGACCAACCTGGCTTGCTACCAACAATGCCCTTCAGTGTATGGTTGTGTTGCGTATAAATAAAATGTGGCAGCAGAAACTAGGCTGGACCACAGTCAATAGCCCCAGTGCCTTATACAAAATTAATAGGTTGGCACTGCAGAACCTGTAAAAAAATTTAGTCTGAACTTTTATATCAGGTTCCAGGTACAAAGCACTCCAAATGCCACCAGCAGCTTAATCTTAGGAGCTCTCCCTGTGTACCCAGGGACAAGAAACAATCAGATTACTTACAGAACACAGAACATTATGGAAGAGTAGGGCTCACTTCATTTCAGAAAATATTTTAATACATAGGAGGCACCACCAGTTTAATTACCAACAACTTCATTTCCAATGTCTCTTACTTGCAGAAAGGAGGTTTAAAATTGCTGCATTTGTCTCAGAGAACATGCTTAACTGAAATGATGAATGGAGCAGAAGGATTTGGACAGGTGAGAAGAGAGTGTGGGGCAGGTAATCATTTACTATTTTTCGTACAAGTTGTTTCTCTTTCCAGTAGAGGGTAAGCTTTAAAACGTCAAGATATAATTTCTACCTGAAAATAAGTTGGTGAAAGATAAACATTTCTGAGAAATGTCCCCCTCCTCCCAACTCTCTGATTTCTTCTGGCTCAAGCTGCCATTTCTGCTTTACATTCTGTGCTGTAAGGTACATTACAGAGCTGTGGCAATTTTGGGTGCTCGTCTTTCAGTCAAGGCACCGTAAATGAAGCTGTCAGCAATGAGAACAGAGATGTTTGATAGAAATTAAATAAGAAAGCCTATGCTAAAATGCATTGATCCCACTATTTCATGGTTTGCAATGTTATTCATACAGTCTTCTTTCTACACTGCAGCCTCAAACTCACATTTAAAAAATGTCAAAAACAGGTAGGGCTGCTGGCATCTTACAGAAACTGTGAAAGGCTCTTCAAAAGTTATTGTTGTCTGAGCTCTCAATATTTAATGTGCACTGAACTTAAATTATGCTTTCATTTTGTGTGTCCTTAATAGCTTTATTATGCCTTGGTTACAATGTTTCTGAGAGGAACCTTTGTCTCTGCTGTTCCCTAGGTGAGTTCACACATCTGTCTGGTGTGAATTCTGCTCACTCTCACTCCACCCTCATTTTGTGCCTTAAGTGTTCTCACCTTGAAAAGGTGCAATTCACATACCACCCTGGTGCTTCAGGCAATGACAAATCCTGCAGACAGGGAACACTGCAAATTCCTAGGCCTACATGCCTCATCCCTATATTTGTCTTTCTCTTCTCCTGTTTTTCTTTATTTTGTTCCTTTATCCTTTTCTGAGGTGTCTTTTGTTGTTGTTTTTCCCTTTGTCAAAAATCTTTGTTTTATTCTGGCTAATGCCAACTCTGGAGATCAGATACTGAACCTGGTGCTTAAAAGTATGCTTTATAGAACAGGTATATATTTCACATATCATCTTAAAGAAAACACAAACCCTTACAAGAAAAATAATAATTTTTGTACCAAAGCATTAAATGCTCTGAGGTTTTACTTTATACATAAACAACTCTGCATGGCTTTACACAAGAACCTGAGATTGCTTCTATATTTGCTCAAAATCTTTCTTTCACATTAAAAATTTATTTGCATGGAAGTATAAATACACAATTTGAGATTAGAAGTACACCGCTCCAGGTACATACCTAAAAGCATTATACTCTGGATCAGAAGAGTTGCTTAATACGTATAATAGATGAAAAGGATCTCTAGCAAAATCTTAGGGACATCAGAGAAGGTAGCTGTGGGCTCTGGTGGATGTTGGTAGTGCCTGACCTGGCTGAGAAGATGTTAGTCATACCTTTCATTCAGAAAAGGAGTAAACAATTACAATTGTAATTGTATCCTTTTTCTAATGACAGAGATCAAAGCCCAGCACACAGAGGACTTGTTGAAGATATAGACACACTAAAAACACACAAGTAGGAGGCACTGATTTGGGTGCAGGTTTCTAAGAATATCAGTAAGTAACCAGGTCTCTGCATGCCAAGAGAGAAGTAAAGGGCATAGTACTAGAAAGAACATTTATTTTGGAGTAAATGGAAAAGTTTTTTGCTTTACAAAGCAGTTTCACTCTTTTTCTTCTTGTTGCTTTAGGAGGAACAGGACTTTGAATACATTTGTTGCAAAAGAAGCAGGGATGAAGCAAAGAAATATTTATCTAAATTAAAAAAAAAAGTACTCAGTAAAGCTGTATGTGTCACTTGTCCTTTTTGACGAAACAAGGACAATCCAGTTGGTGGGACAGAGCCTCTATCATGGCTACGTTCGAAATGAAAACTTGTACCCTTTAAAACAAACCCAGAGAGAAAGAGCTGAGAGGGAAGGCAGAAAAGCAAAGCTAAAAACTGCCACTTTGTTCCCTGTGTTGCCTCCCCAGCAATGTGGCAAGAGGACATGTTTTCTCAGGAACCTGGGAACAGTCAAGTAGAGTAAAAGATTAGTTATCAGCTATTAAAAGATATTTCTAGCCACATTTTATCTTTTTGGTTTTTGCATAAACCACCTAGGTCATATTATTTTGTTACCTCTAGCATTTGTTGAATTTTAGAATGTTTTCAGAATAGAGTAAGTCTGAGTTATGCTTCCTGAGACAATTGCAACTATCAAAATCTAGGCAGCAGTACTATAGAAGAGAAAACTTTGACAGGACAAAGAGTTAGAAATCAAAAACAGGAAACAATTTTGTTAGGAAGGAAACTTGGAAGATCTGTATGTGCTACAAGGCAATTTCTAGTCAAATTTTTTTATTAGGAAATTAAAAAAGTGTATCCTTTGTCCTACAATAGCTTTGATATGAAAGTCCTACCTCAACTTGAAATTATTTAACACCAATATGTAGGTGAGGGACCTTTCTCTGGGTAGAGCATCTGTCACTCCAGTGGATGGCTTAACTATACCAGGAAATAAAGATATTTCTTTTGCTGGTGGCAGCCATGTTTTGGATTAAAGGTTTTCCAGATGTATTTCCATCTGAATAGTTCTGCTCACTGGAACAACTCTTGTACTGGAAACTGACCTAGTGGAAGATTTTCCAAAAAAGGGGGGAAAAAAAAGAAATAAAAAAGAGATTATTAGAAAGAGTGGGAGGTAGAAAAGAAAGGATGAAAATCACTGCTGATAAATTAGATAAGAGAGACAGCTAAAGTCAGAAAAATTTCAGTGCCTTCACTCACTCTTATCCATTCAAAAATTGTCACTCAAAGAGCTGCACATAACATGACACCTATTCTCTCCCCTCAGACCATTTATTTGGCTTCCACAATGACGATTCTGGTCCCAGGATATAATGACCAGATTTTTTTGCTATCCCCCGTGACAGCCTGATAATTTGCAGTCAGTTATATTTCCTTCTGAAAGTCACCCCTGAACTTTAAAGAGTTGCCATAAGGCTTAGGGAGGATTATTCCAATATAAAAAGCAACAGCTATAAATAAATGTCACATTTTTGAGAAAATCCAAATAGCCACGCTGTATTTCTTCAGCATCAACTGTCAGCATATAGTGAAGCTTGGTACCTGTTTATCATTTTATAGGGTATGTTAATGCATTCATTTTTATTTTTCTTACATCACTACATACTACAGAATTGTAACAGATGCTGGTAGCAAGTAATATATTTATGTCTGAAAAGCCATTTCTACAGTAGCTCTTGATCTATAAACAGAACATGTTCTTTAAGATACTTATTTCAAAGTCAATGAAAATACCCATGTGAGTAAAGGATGTAGGGAATGAAGCATTGATTAATTGTGAAAATGCATATCTCTGCTATACACTATGAAAAAAAACCCAACAAACAGTATGTTTAACAATTGACTTTTCTCAAGGCTCAAATTATCAGAAATAACTTAAGAAACTTAGTATAAATCTCATTGACTATTAGTGGAATTCAGGCTCCTAAATCGTACCCCAAATCAATCAGTTTTATTTATACTGTGAGACACTTCTTTTAGACAAAGAAAAAGTAGAACTCTGAGTTTTTCTAATGTCAAAGACCTCTGTGTTTACTTTGGTTTCCATAAGTACATTTTCAACACTTTAATTACTGTTTTCCTGTTCCTAGTAAAAAGTTGGGGAAAGTTATTCCACTGCAGTTGATGGAGTTAGATTGCTTTATTGGTTTCCATTTGCCACAAGGTTAAGAGTTAATTTTAAAGCAGCAGTACATGGACTCTCTTGAAAGAAAATATGCACACTGGAAACAGAAGGAGCTTATCTTTCTTTCAACCAAAAAACCTTTGAAGGATGGATGAACTGAAAGTAAGAGCAGGAGAAAAATATGGGGATTTTGGTTTTGTGTGTGTGGCTTATTTTTTTTTTTTCTTAAAACCATAGGAAAAATATTTTTAATTTTCCAGAAAAGAGAATTTTCTTAATGCTTATATTCTGAATTAGTTTTATTGCCTATTTGATAAAAGCATGCAACGTAAACTTTACTATACTAAAACTGAACATCCACCAAATTCCCAGTGCACTGTATTACAAATTTGAGTGCAACATGGGAAGGGGAAATTGTTGTGATGCTTTCTAAATTATATGCACAGACTTATCAAAAAAGATGATGAGAAATTTTAGGCATTATGAAACACTGTTTAATACATGGTGATTATGTATGTAGTGAGGGATCAGCATCAGTGCACAGATTTGGATCTGAAAATGAGAATCTAAGAGTACTTCAGGCAGACATCCCTGCCCAGCATCATACATGACTGAGACCCTGAGGCATGGGCTTGTTCAGTGGGCAAAATATTCTGAAGAACTGAAGCTTTCTGTTTGGGTTCTGCCACATTCCTTCTGTATTTCTACACATAAATAATTCTCGCTGTATATATTCTTCTTAGCCTTCCCAAACATTTAGATTATAAGGTGTTTGAGACTGGCATAATTTTTCTGTTATTAAGCCCTATCGAAGAATTTGGTTATTCAAGTGGAACTAGGACAAGGGCTATTTGTTTGTGTGTTCCTGATATGTATCTGTAACCTGAAGATCACAAAAATGCCAGAAGCCAGGAGTACACAATATTAGGGTTTGTGTTTATTAGTCATATTCAATGCACCTGTTTCAGTAATTAAGTTAATTTCTACAGATCATCCCTTTTTCACTCTCTTCTCCCTATATCTTCATTAATGCAAATGTGACACAGAATTTCTCTAAATTAATTATAACAGATTAAGGTAAATTCCATTCCTGGCCTTGCCGAATAATACAAATGACCACTATGTATGAAAACAACTGACTAAAGATAAAGTTGGACCATTGGAGGAAAAAAGCCTTTAAAAAAGATCAGCAACTTAGTCTAAAACCATATGTAGCTTATAAAAATGAGCTTAGTAGAGCACAGTGAGATAATAAGATAATTTATACTTCATGAGTATAACTAAGATGTGCAGTCATATCAGCTAAATATAAACAGCAATACATAAAGGCAAAGCATTGCCTGTGAACTTTGTCCTGTGACTTCAAATGTATTCTTGGTCTAGGTTCATGATACACTTGATTTAATTATTCAGTCTGGGACCCTGACAGGACAATTCTCCTCTCTTTCAGACACTTAAAAATAGTACCAAATATGCAGTTTTCTAGTGAGAATTCCAGGTGTAACAGAAGGCAGTTGAAGCTTGTGGGTTTCATTCTTTATTAGGCGAGATGTCATCAGGTAAGTGACTACTGCACATTAGATAGATCTCTCTCTTTTTAATCTTTTTTTTTTTTTTTTGATACTCCAAGGCTTTGTCAATGCACAGTAAGTAAACAGATGGACGCTGCTCATGTTTTATTTATTTAAAAAAGCAATCTTTCCCATCTTTTTATTTCAATTAAACAAACATTTTAACTTTAAAAAAATGTTGTAAACAGTTACCTCTAAAAACAAATTTATTTTTGATCAACGCCCTCTACTTAGGTTGTTCAAAGCACATGCAATGTTTCTGAAAGCATAACCATATGTTATAAAATGAATTCAATTTTGAAATGTTTTATCAATCAGCACTTTTATCTTTGAGAGGATTTCATACTTATTTTCCCATGCTGCAGATGTGTTTTCTGAGTTGCAGCATCTGGCACTTTGTAACTGGGTCTTTGCTTCAGGCAGTAGCCATCTTTGGACTAAAATTACAGAAAGTCTAAATTTAGATTTCTCATACTCTTGCTATTTTTACATCTCTCTCCACTCTGTTATGACAGATATTTGAACAGATTAATGGATGAGACCATGGCTGCCAGTTGCTCATTCTATCTGCCAATTACTGTTTCCTTCTGGATACACACAGGATTCACAAGAGGCAGTAGAATCTTTACAGTCCTGGTATCTTGATCAATGTAAGCAAATCTCTGATCACTCCACCTCCCCCTCTTAATTTCTTTTTCTTTTTCTTTTTCTTT